>NC_070596.1:29162922-29207798 GCF_027409825.1 Scomber japonicus | reverse complement strand
CTGCGGATTAACTGTCCTGTGGCACTAAATCAGGAAGTGACCAAACTGAGAATAGCATCAGAACACGTTAAATCCCATCAGCCACACGATTTATTTTAGGAGCCGCCGTGTTTACACTCACATCTGTGGAGCCGAGGCTTCAGCGTTCTTTCCTCTTTCCTTATTTCCTCCTTCCTTCCTTCCCTTCTTCTGTCCTTCTGTCCTTCCTTCCTTCCTTCTTCCTCCCTCCCTTCTGTGTTTGTGTTTACACTCACATCTGTGCAGCCTCCTACTTTCCTTCCTTCCTTATTTCCTTCCTCATCCCCCTTTATTCCTTCCTTCCTTCCCTTCTTCTGTCCTTCCTTCCTTCCTTCCTTCCTCCATCCCCCTTTATTTCCTTCCTTCCTTCCCTTCTTCCTTCCTTCCTTCCTTCCTTCCTTCCTTATTTCTTTCCTCCATCCCCCTTTATTCCTTCCTTCCTTCCCTTCTTCTGTCCTTCCTTCCTTCTTCCTCCATCCCCCTTTATTCCTCCCTTCCCTTCTTCTGTCCTTCCTTCCTTCCTTATTTCTTTCCTCCATCCCCCTTTATTCCTTCCTTCCTTCCTTCCCCTTTATTCCTTCCTTCCTCCCTTCTTCTGTCCTTCCTTCCTTCCATCCCCCTTCCTTCCTTTCTTCCCTTCTTCTGTCCTTCCTTCCTTCTCCCTCCCTCCCCCTCCTTTCCTTCCTCCTCCTCCCTCCTTTCATTCCTTCCTTCTCTCTCCCTCTCTCCCTCCCTCCCTCCCCTCCTTTCCTTCCTCCTCCCTCCCTCCTTTCCTTCCTTCTTCCTCCCTTCCTCCTTTCCTTCCTTCTTCCCTCCTTTCCTTACTCCACCTTACCATCCTTTCCTCCCTTCCTTCTTCCTCCCTCCCTCCCTCCTTTCCTTCCTTCTTCCTCCCTCCCTCCCTCCCTCCTTTCCTTCCCTCTTCCTCCCTCCCTCCCTCCTTTCCTTCCTTCTTCCTCCCTCCTTTCCTTCTCTCTTCCTCCCCTCCCTCCCTCCTTTCCTTCTTCTTCCTCCCTCCTTTCCTTCCTTCTTCCTTCCTCCTCTTCCTTCCTCCTCCCCTCCCTCCCTCCCTTCTTCCTTCCTCCCTTCCTCCCTCCCTCCTTTCTTCCTTCTTCCTCCCTCCCTCCCTCCTTTCCTTCCTTCTTCCCTCCTTTCCTTACTCCACCTTACCTCCTTTCCTTCCTTCCTTCTTCCTCCCTCCCTCCCTCCTTTCCTTCCTTCTTCCTCCCTCCTTTCCTTTCCTTCTTTCCTCCCTTCCTTCCTTCCTCCCTTCCTCCTTTCCTTCCTTCTTCCTCCCTCCCTCTCTCCTTCCTTCCCCCCTCCCTCCCTCCTTTCCTTCCTTCTTCCTCCCTTCCTCCCTCCCTCCCTCCTTTCGTTCCTCCTCCCTCCCTCCCTCCTTTCCTTCTTCCTCCCTCCTTTCCTTCCTTCTTCCTTCCTTCTTCCTCCCTCCCTCCTTTCCTTCCTCCTCCCTCCCTCCCTTCCTTCCTCCTCCTTCCTTTCCTTCCTCCTCCCTCCCTCCCTCCTTTCCTTCCTTCTTCCTCCCTCTTCCCTCCCTCCCTCCCCTCCCCAGCTCAGGATGCAAGCGAAAAAACACACTTCAGTGATTCTGTGTTAGACGTCGAAATGATTCACAACTCAGAGAGCAGAAGTGCTTCGACTAGGACAGCGACTGTGTGAGTTTGTCTCTCTGTGACTCTCTTTGTGTCGACGCTGCCAACGTTTAATCGTTTCTGTCACGCTGCCACCAAATCCCAGAGACGCCAGAAGACTCTCACCGCTGCGTCGCAGGTTTATTCTCTGACTTATCTTAAAATCACAGCCGTGCTAGCAGCTCTGTGAAGCAGCTCTTTACCTGTAGTGCTGCTTTTGAGCTAACAAGTATGAAACATAAATTCATTTTGCATGTACAGTGGGGCAAAAAAAAGTATTTAGCCAGCCAGGATGGAGGGAAGGAAGGGAGGAAAGTAAAGAAGGAAGGAAAGAAGGACAGAGGAAAGAAGGAAGGGAGGAAGGTAGGAGGGAGGGAGGAAGGAAGGGAGGAAAGAAGGAAGGAGGGAGGGAGGGAAGGGAAGGGAAGAAAGGAAAGGAAAGGAAAGAAGGAAGGGAGGAAGGTAGGGGGAGGAAAGAAAGAGAAGGAGGGAGGGAGGAAGGAAGGAAAGAAGGAAGGAAGAAGGAAGGAAGGGAGGAAGGTAGGAGGGAGGGAAGGAAGGGAGGAAAGGAAAGGAAAGGAAAGGAAAGAAGGAAGGAAGGAAATAAGGAAAGGAGGAAGGAAAGAGAAGGAGGGAGGGAGGAAGGAAGGAAAGACGGAAGGAAGAAGGAAGGAAGAAGGAAGGAAGGGAGGAAGGTAGGAGGGAGGGAAGGAAGGGAGGAAAGGAAAGGAAAGCCACCAATTGTGCAAGTTCTCCATCTTAAAAAGAGAGGCCTGTAATGTTCATCATAGGTACACTTCAACTATGAGAGACAGAATGGGGGGAAAGAATCCAGGAAATCACATCGTAGGATTTTTAATGAATTAATTGGTAAAATAAGTATTTAGTCTCCTACAAACAAGCAAGATTTCTGGCTCTCACAGACCTGTAACTTCTTCTTTAAGAGGCTCCTCTTTCCTCCTTCCTTCCTCCCTTCCTTTCCTCCCTCCTTTCCTTCCTTCCTTCTTCCTCTCTCTCTCCCTCCTTCCTTCCTCCTCCCTCCCTCCTTTCCTTCCTTCCTCCTTCCTCTCTCTCTCCCTCCTTCCTTCTTCCTCCCTCCCTCCTTTCCTTCCTTCTTCGTCCCTCCCTCCTTTCCTTCCTTCCTTCTTCCTCCCTCCCTCCTTTCCTTCCTTCTTCCTCCCTCCCTCCCTCCTTTCTTTCCTTCTTCCTCCCTTCCTCCCTCCTTTCCTTTTATCAGTATAAAAGACACCTGTCCACAACCTCAAACAGTCACACTCCAAACTCCACTATGGCCAAGACCAAAGAGCTGTCAAAGGACACCAGAAACTAAATTGTAGACCTGCACCAGACTGGGAAGTCTGAATCTGCAACAGGTAGGAAATCAACTGTGGGAGCAATTATTAGAAAATGGAAGACATACAAGACCACTCATAATCTCCCTCGATCTGGGGCTCCACGCAAGATCTCACCCCGTGGGGTCAAAATGATCACAAGAACGGTGAGCAAAAATCCCAGAACCACACGGGGGGACCTAGTGAATGACCTGCAGAGAGCTAGGACCAAAGTAACAAAGGCTACCATCAGTAACACACTACGCCGCCAGGGTAAATAGTTTTTTGTCCCACTGTATTTGGTCATGAATCATGGATTGGATGGAAATGGACTGTACTTATATATCACCTTTTCTAGTCTTTACGACCACTCAAAGCGCTTTACATCACATGTCATTCACCCATTCACACATATTCATACACTGATGGCAGGAGCTACCACGCAGGGAGCCAACCTGCTCATCAGGGGGAATCTAACCATTCATTCACATTCATACATTCATACACCAGAGGAAAGAAGGAAGGGAGGAAGGTAGGAGGGAGGGAGGGAAGGAAGGAAGGGAGGAAGGGAGGAAGGAAGGAAAGAAGGACAGAGGAAAGAAGGAAGGGAGGAAGGTAGGAGGGAGGGAGGGAGGGAAGGAAGGAAGGGAGGGAGGGAGGAAGGAAGGAAAGAAGGAAGGAAAGAAGGACAGAGGAAAGAAGGAAGGGAGGAAGGTAGGAGGGAGGGAGGGAGGGAGGAAGGAAGGGAGGGAGGGAGGGAGGAAGGAACCATTCATTCACATTCATACATTCATACACCAGAGGAAATAAGGAAGGGAGGAAGGTAGGAGGGAGGGAGGGAAGGAAGGAAGGGAGGGAGGGAGGAAGGAAGGAAAGAAGGAAGGAAAGAAGGACAGAGGAAAGAAGGAAGGGAGGGAGGTAGGAGGGAGGAAAGAAGGAAGGAAAGAAGGACAGAGGAAAGAAGGAAGGGAGGGAGGAAGGAACCATTCATTCACATTCATACATTCATACACCAGAGGAAAGAAGGAAGGGAGGGAGGTAGGAGGGAGGGAGGGAGGGAAGGAAGGAAGGGAGGGAGGGAGGAAGGAAGGAAAGAAGGAAGGAAAGAAGGACAGAGGAAAGAAGGAAGGGAGGGAGGGAGGAAGGAACCATTCATTCACATTCATACATTCATACACCAGAGGAAAGAAGGAAGGGAGGGAAGGAAGGAAGGGAGGGAGGAAGGAAGGAAAGAAGGAAGGAAGGAACCATTCATTCACATTCATACATTCATACACCAGAGGAAAGAAGGAAGGGAGGAAGGTAGGAGGGAGGAAGGAAGGAAACATTCATTCACATTCATACATTCATACACCAGAGGAAAGAAGGGAGGGAAGGAAGGAAGGAAGGAAGGAACCATTCATTCACATTCATACATTCATACACCAGAGGAAAGAAGGACTTAATAATTTGGGGTTAAGTGTCTTGCCCAAGGACACATCGACATGTGGGCTGGAGGAGCCGGGAATCGAACCACCAATCTTCCAATTGGAGGACGACCGCTCTACCTCCTGAGCCACAGCTGCCCAGACGAACCAAAGGATGTTGACCATATAATTTATCCTCTGGGGATCATGAAAGTCTGAACCACATTTTATTGCCGTCCATCTGTTAGTTGTTGAATTTAAAATGAGCTGCATGTTGGTGATAGAACAGAGGTGTCAAACATGAGGCTCGTGGCCCAGACATGGCCTGGTTCAATCTGGCCCACTGGATAACTTTGCAAACTATGAAGATTACAGAAAAGAGATTCCAATATTTTAATAAAATGCTTTTCTCACTTATTGTCACTCGTCATTCACAGTCAAGGACTTCCTCTTTTCCTTTCTTCCTCCTACCTTCCTTCTTTCCTTCCTCCCTACCTTCCTTCTTTCCTACCTACCTTCCTTCCTTCCTCCCTCCTTTTCTTCTTCCTCCCTCCCTTCTTTCCTCTGTCCTTCTTTCCTCCCTTCCTTTTTTCCTTCCCCCGTCCTTCCTTCCCTTCCTTCTTTCCTTTCCTCCCTTCCTTCTTTCCTTTCCTTCCTTCCTCCCTCCTTTCCTTCTTTCCTTCTTCCTCCCTCCCTTCTTTCCTCTGTCCTTCTTTCCTCCCTCCCTTCTTTCCTCTGTCCTTCTTTCCTCCCTTCCTTTTTTCCTTCCCCCGTCCTTCCTTCCTTCCTTAATTCCTTCCTCCATCCCCCTTCCTTCCTTCCTTCCTTCCTTCCTTCCTTCCTTCCTTCCTTCCTTCCTTCCTTTCCTCCCTTCCTCCCTCCCTCCCTTCTTTCCTCTGTCCTTCTTTCCTCCCTTCCTTTTTTCCTTCCCTTCCTTCTTTCCTTTCCTCCCTACCTCCCTCCCTCCTTCTTTCTTTCCTTCCTCTCTCTTTCCTCCCTTCCTGATTTCCTTCTTCCATCCCACTTTATTCCTTCCTTCTGTCCTTCCTTCCTTTCTTCCCTCCTTCATTCCTTTCCTTCCTTCCTCAAAATTGTATTGATCAATCTCATTGCTCCTGGTCAAAGGTGATTAGTGACGTATGTAATAGAAAATAAAAAGAGGAATGTGTCTGAAAACTAAATTATTCCAACTTTATGGGAGACCGTGTATATCAAACAATCTCTGGCTCCAGCTGCTTAAATGTGCTGTTCTTCCTTCATCATACTGTACGACGGAGTATCAGGGCCACATTGAGGGAAAAAAAAAAATCACACACTTCGAGAATAAAGTCGTAATATTCTAACCTGTTGTTTTAGAGGGTTAGGGTTAGTTGGTAAAATGAGGGCTGTGGAGGATTTTGTGGAGTTGTACTTTAGGATCGGTTTCGCAAACAAGGAGATACTTCATCTTTTGGCACATCAGCATCATAGCATCACATCATCATAAGTATTAGGACTTTAAAAAGAATATGCAAGAACATGCATCTTTTCTAGAGAAGGAACCAGACAGACTTGGAGGACATCGCTGCTTTATTCTCGTAATATTATAACTTTATTCTCGAAGTTTGTGATTTTTTTTTTTTTCCCTCAATGTGGCCCTAATACTCCGTCGTAATATTGAATATATTTAAGTTCAGATTTGTTGGCTTTTGTCAAAATGAGCAATCTGAAGGCATCAATGTTGAATCTGAAGTCAAAATCTACAATGAAAATAACCATTAGCTGCAGTCTTTGCTCCTCCAGAGTCACATAAAATCCTTTAAACCTGTTTTTAGTCATGAATAGCAAACTGACCTTTAAGTCTTTAGGTGTAAAACTGGCATCAGAAGCACATAGAGTAGTGAGTAGAGTAGTGATGATTACACGTGCTGCTGCAGAGGAAGGAAGGCTAGAAGCACACAGACAGTAACTCATCCTCACCTCGCCACGATGCTCAAACCTCAGGAGGACAATCAAATCAATCCTGATGCCAATACAGATCAGGTTCGATCAATACAGACACAGAAAGGCAGAAGAAGCTTCCGGACAACAGAGGAGAGGTTTAACATGTTAGAGACACTATTTCTTCATGAAGGGACTGTATTTAAATTTAAGGGTTTGAGCCTAAAGTCAGAGATAAAGGACTGAAACAGATAAAAACCATAAAAAAGCAGAATAATTGCCTCGTTTCGATGATTTTAGGGTCAAATTGATCACAATCAATCGACAAAATGACAAATCTACCGACATGAAGTCTTTCATCAGAGCCTCTACGATGCACCTGCTGCAAAATCCTCCACTCAATAATAACATTATACAAAATAAAAAGAATTAAATTAAATGTTGTAGGAAATGTCTTCAGATACAAATATAAATCTGTGACACTGAGATTCTCCAAAATACACTTATTGACCAATGTATTATTTTTAGGGCTGTCAGTGTTAACGTGTTAATCGCGATTAGATTAATGCAATCCATAACGCGTTAATTTTTTTTAATCACATTTTAATGTTGCAAGCCTTTTTGTCCCTTCTCCTCCCCCGTAGATGGCTCCTCTAGCTGTAGCGCTATGCTTTGAAGTGGCCTCCTGCAGTAAACCTACCGCGCTGATGGAAAGTAAGAGAGCTACTGGACTTTTGAACGGCTTGTTTAACTTTAAAACACTTCCAGACGCTTCAGTTGACAAGTCAAAAGTAAAATGCAACCTGTGTCAAACGGAGTTTAACTACCACCGGAGTACGTGGAGTTTGAGTTAGCACCTCCACGCTAAACACCCAGGTGCAGCCAAGCCAGCCTCAGCTCCACCAAAGGACCATTTTGGAGTGTGGGAGTCGCAGCAGAGCCGTGATTGATTCCCAGTTAAGACACTCTGGTAAGAAATGCTTTACATTATGGGCTTAAAACTGCCTTCAAATGGAAAATAACAGGATTTTAAACATGACATTCAAAACGCCATTAATCGCGATTAACTATGGAAATTCTGCGATTAATCTTGATTAAAAAAATTAATCATTTGACAGCCCTAGTTGTTATGATTATTATTATTATTATTATTATCATTATTAGGGACAGGTGTTGTTAGCATTCATTATAAGCACTGTGATACTTGCATCGGACAGTTGTTTTATCTGTATAATGTATCTGTCCCAATTAAATAATCCAAAAAGACAAAAATTATTATTATTATTATTATTATTATCATTGTTGTTGTTGTTGTTATAAGACAGTCAGAAGACAGAGAGAACAAAAAAAGTTGTAAGAGAAATTAAGAGTCTGTTCTGTTCTCTTCTATAATGATAATAATTAAATGAACATCAATTAAAAATCAATATTTTAAAAATGTATTAATGAATTAACAAAAGCCAAAGGTACTACTGTGGAGTTGTATGAACAGCTGCAACAATAAGTCAGTTGAATCAAAGAAAGTCTAATTTGAAATGAGTTATGACTCTTTGTTATGACTGTAAACTGAAGATCTTTGTGGACAAAACAAGACATCTGAGGGTCTGAGGTTTGCGGAAACAGAGACGAACATTTCTCACCATTTACTGACATTTACTGGACGAAGGAAACGATGTGCTTTCACTGCGGACACACGGAGAAGCTCATGCGGTCGACTGAAAGCATCATTGAGCAGAGACAGAAAGTTACTGGTTTGTTGTTTCTGCGGCTGAATGATTGAGGAAGTGGCAGCAGCACGTCAGCGTCTGCAAACATGAAACAAGCAGCAACACAAATACTCAACTCTGATCTCACTGCTTCCTGTTCACAAACCAACAGGAAGTCGTCGTTTGTCTACAAGTTGTTTCAAGTGGGTCAAACTAATGAAAGCAAAGCTCCACTTCACAGTTTCAGTTTGTCTAACAGGTGTTTGAAATGTGTCGTTGTTATTATTGGAGCTGATTACTTGATTACTGATTACTATTTTTTTCATAAGCATTTAAATATATATATTATTTGCCATTTTAATGTCAAAGAAACAGAAAGAAAAAGAAAAATTTAAAGCAAAAGTGTCAAATATTCTTTGACAAAGGTCTAAGCCAGAGGTGTCAAACTCATTTTCATTCAAGGGCCACATACAGCCCAATTTGATCTCATGTGGGCCGGATCATTAAAAAGATGGAAGGAAGGAAGGAGGGAAGAAAAAAAGGATGGAAGGAACAGAAAGGAGACAGGAAAGAAAGATGGAAGGAAGGAGGGAGGGAAGAAAGATACTGTATGATGGATGGACAGAATGAAGGAAGGAAGGACAAAAGGAATGAAAGAAAACAGGATGGAAAGAAAGGGAGGAAGGAAGGAAGGAAATATGGAAGGAAGGACAGAAGGCAGGAAGGAAGGAAGGAAGGAGAGTGGGCCAGATTGGACCCCTCAGCAGGCTGGTTCTGGCCCACGGGCCGCATGTTTGACATCCCTGGTCCATAATGCATACCCTGCTTTATCGTCACATATAAAATCAGGGAGGCCAAAATGTCCCAAATGAACATCATACTGCATTGAAGAAGGCTTTAAACTAGCGATTGAGACCATAAACACATTTTGAAAACGTTTACTGAGGTTAGAAATCAAGTGAGAAGTTGGTGAATTCTCCATTGACTTGTATAGAGACGGTCGCCCCCTGGTGGCCTTTTGATAGAATGCAGTTCTAAGTTACTTCTGCGTTGGCCTCATTTCAGAGGACCAGAACTCCCCGCCTGGTACAGCTGTTGCTCTACGAGGCAGATACAACGAATTTGTGCTGCTCGACAGGATAGAGATGGTTACGTTAGCCTTTGTTGTAAGCTAACGTTAACCGACACGGCTTGGTGCTGATTCAGTGTGTTGATCAGAAGTATTTCAGACACTAGTTGCTGTGATGTCCAAACTGAGTCGACACACAGCAACACATGTTGAAGCAGAGACTCACAGTATGAGCTCACATCTAGAGAACAAAGCTACAGCATCTTTGTATAATAAAGAGAGACAAACCTTTCTAAAGAAATCACCTCTGAATCTGTGTTCTTGGTGTGGACAGGCCTTTAGTCTTTAAGGTTAGAGGACCTTCATCGCCATGGTTACAATAATAAGGGGGATGATTGTAGTCGTGTTTCACCTGATTTCCTCCTTTGCTGCTGTCATTTTTACTACATGAGGTTACTGTCACTGCAACGTAAACATATTTTGGATGGCTTGATGTGGATTTTGTTGTAATGCTGTTGTGGGGTTTTTTTTTTTTTTTTGGAAAGACAGCCGCTCATACATATTTGATTTCAGAGGCAGACGAATCCCCTCGTTGTGTTTCCGTCTGCTCAGCTCGACTCGCTGGCAGACGAACAGAAAAATCCTTCTCTACTCTACTTTACACTCACACACAGCTGGATCACTGAGGACTGCTTCATTATTCATTTAACTCTGATCACACGACACGAGGACTTCCCCCAAACTTCTCCAAACACTAGTGAGCCAACAGTACCAACAGTGATTTAAGTGGGATGAATGAGGACTGATTATTTTTAGATGGATCTCATTTATATTAATGAGGAGGCTTTTTTTATTTTATGTGCAAGAGGAGAAAAGCTGAGTTCAAACTTATTAATCAGTCTTTATTTAGAGGTGGAGCCGATACTCAAGCATGATAAATGAACTACCTCGTGTTTAATATCAGTCACTGAGGCCTTAGATCAGGGGTGTCAAACATGCGGCCCGTGGGTCAGAACCGGCCCGCCAAGGGGAGCAATCCGGCCCACTTTCCTTCCTGTGTTCTTTTCCTTCCTTCCATTTGTCCTTCCTACTTCTTTTTATCCTTTCTTTGTTCCTTCCTTCCTTCCTTCCATCTGTCCTTCCTCCCTTTCTTCCTTCTGTCCTTCCTCCCATCTGTCCTTCCTTCCGTTCTTCCTTCTATTCTTCCTTCTATCCTTCCTTCTATCTGTCCTTCCTTCCTTCCTTTCTTCCTTCTGTCCTTCCTTCCTTTCTTCCTTCTGTCCTTCCTCCCATCTGTCCTTCCTACCTTTCTTCCTTCCATCTGTCCTTCCTCCCTTTCTTCCTTCCATCTGTCCTTCCTCCCTTTCTTCCTTCCATCTGTCCTTCCTCCCTTTCTTCTTTCCATCTGTCCTTCCTCCCTTTCTTCCTTCTGTCCTTCCTTCCATCTGTCCTTCCTACCTTTCTTCCCTCCTTCCTTTTGCCTGTCTTTCCTTCCTCCCCTTCTTCCTTCCTTCCCTCCATCTATTTAATGATCCGGCCAACATTAGATCAAATTGGTATGTATGTGGCCCTTGAATGAAAATGAGTTTGACTCCCGTCCCTTAGATTCTTATTTATTTATCCGAGCACACTGATCACTGATCCCAACTGAAAACAGGTCGGTATTGATTAGAGATGCCCCGAGCTGATCCTGAGGAGCAGTATGAAGCCAGTCTGGGTATATTTTAAAGAATAATCTAAATTATTAAAGCTTGTTTATCCAGCTCCACCAGCTTAGTGTGTATGAACATAAAAAATCCTCCTCTCAACCCCAACCGGTCGAGGCAGATGTTCTCCCACTCTGAGTCTGGTTCTGAGGTTTCGAGTTTTTTCTTGCCACTGTTGCTCATGTGGGAATGTTGGGTCTCTTTAAAGTTAAAACCTGAAGAGCTCTGTTGTGATTTGGCGCTATACAAATAAAGATTGATTGATAAAGATTGATTGAAAATGATTTGGGCCAATCAGAGTGAGCAACTCTGACAGTCTTACGTCCTGAGTTGGCAAAACATACAGATTCACTAAACTCTAAACCAGGGGTGTCAAACATGCGGCCTATGTTCTTTTCCTTCCTTCCATCTGTCCTTCCTAACTTCCTTTTTTTCTAACTTCGTTCCTTCCTTCCACCTGTCCTTCCTAACTTCCTTCCTTCTTTCCGTCCTTCTGTCCTTCCTTCCTTCCATCTGTCCTTCCGACCTTTCTTCCCTCCTTCCTTTTGTCTGTCTTTCCTTCCTTCCTTCCTTCCTTCCTTCCTTCCATCTTTTTAATGATCCGGCCCACATTAGCTCAAACTGGTCTGTATGTGGCCCTTGAATGAAAATGAGTTTGACTCCTCTGCTCTAAACTCTTTCTTTCTTACTTCTTGTACTACCACACAGAAGGAAAAGCTTATGTTTCACCATCAATGGTTAAAAATGACAGTAACGCGTTGGGCGTCAGCTCAGCTCTAATTCAATCTTTCAGTAATAAAATTAAACTGGTCTGTTGTTGGTTTGTCATTATGAGCTCATCCCATTATTACGGGAAGATCCTCAACTCTGAACAAACTCTGAACGAACTCAATGCCAATTTCATCTCAAATGGGCCAGACCAGTAAAACTATTGCATGATAACCTATAAATAGGGCTGGGCGATATGGACAAAATCAAGTATCACGATATATTTGACCAAATACCTCGATATCGATATTGCAACGATAATGTAGAGATGACTCTTGATGCTTTCACAAAATATTTACACTTTGAAATGTTTGATAAATAATCATTAGTAATGTTGTTATAATGACAAAGTTGGTAAAAAATAAATCACAGCTAGAAACAGCTAGAACAGTCTGGTAAGTTCAGAAAATTACACATTTTTACAGTGATGCAGCATTTAAAAGCAGGAAAAGACAACACAATGACATATCACGATATTACGATATCCTAAATCTAATCTCGATAATCGATATCTAGTCTCATATCACGATATCGATATAATATCAATATATTGCCCAGCCCTACCTAGAAATAATATATAATACAACTTTATTATAATAAACAATCTATTTACTGTGAAAAATGAGTGTAATTTAAACAATATCTCCCTTTTCAGTATTATTATTTTGCACAAAAGCTGCTGGCTGACACAATGTGGGGCGGCTGTGGCTCAAGAGGTAGACCGGCCTCCAATTGGAAGATTGGAGCGGTTCGATTCCCGGCTCCTCCAGTCCACATATCGATGTGTCCTTGGGCAAGACACTTAACCCCAAATTGCTCCCGTTGCTGCCCCAATGGTGTATGAATGAGAATGAATAGTTAGATCCCTCCTGATGAGCAGGTTGGCACCCTGCGTGGTAGCTCCTGCCATCAGTGTATGAATGTGTGTGAATGGATGAATGATTGTAATGTAAAGTGCTTTGAGTGGTCGCAAAGACTAGAAGACCATTCAATGTTTAATATATGAAGGTTTAAATATGACCACAATATATATTCATTGTTTTTTCAGAGCAGCAGAAACATTGGAATTACTTTTCTGTATCCAGCAGACCAGACTGGAGCCGTTGGCAGGACAATCGTACCCTCGAGGATCATTTTACGGCTCTTCCAGCAGAAGTCAGAAATTATTTCATAGTGTCAGATACATATTAAATCAACTCTGCATGTCCTCTGCTACTGTGAATATAAATATTTGATCAAACTCCATATCAACAGATATTCGATATTAAATGGATTGGAGCCAGAAAACCTGTTGTTATTATTATTCTTAGCCAAAACACATCGGGCCAACCCTGCTAACACAGTCTGGGTCACTGTTCAAACTCAAGAGGATGATGAGTAATGACCTGCTGAGGGAAAAACCCGTCAACATCCATCAAAGCAGAGGAGCAGAGCTGTCCATCACTTCACATGCATTCACCTTCCACTCATATATGCATGTTTTAATCTCTTACTGGGATATTTTTAGCTTCAGTGTTTGACACATGACATGCTTTAATCCTGTATGTCATAAGATGCTGCTGCTTATCCTGAAACTAACCTACATATGTGATTATATATGTGTGTGTATATATACGTATGGGATTATATGTAAGCAAACTGTTACTCTAGTGCAGGAAGTCAGGCTTTTCTTGCTGTAATGATTCCTCCTGTTCATACTGACCATTAGAAGATCACTCATAATGTTTACAATGGAAGTGATGGAGGACTAAATCCACAGTCCTCCTTCTGTGTTAAAAAAATGTATTTAAAAGTAGGGCTGGGCAATTAATCGAAGAATAATCGAAACCGACATTTGGAAACTCTAATCGACTTAATCTTGCTCATGTCAATTAATGGTGGTGTTCACTGTTGCCATGGCAGCAAAGGTTGCATATCTTTAAAGGAGTTGGAAAACTTGTCTCCAGTGATGATTTGAACCCAAACCATGATCAAGTAAACTAGACATTAACCACAGCTTCCTTCCACTTTTCCTTTCTTCCTCCCTCCCTCCTTCTTTCCTTCCCTCCTTCCTTCCTTACCTCTGTCCTACCTTCCGTCTTCCTCCCTTCCTTCCTCCGTCTTTCCTTCCTTCATATTAACCCAAACCATGATCTTAACATAGTTCTAATCAAGTAAACTAGACATTAACCACAGCGTCACACCTTAAAACATGTTTATTTTCTCTCCCTAAAGATCCTCATGTGTGAGGGCAGCAATGGAAAATACTAAACTAAAGAAACTGTGAAAATACATCATAGTTCATCAAGGGTGGAGATAATCGTTCATTAATCGTAATCAAGGTTAAAAGTTCAATTAATCGTGATTTAGATTTTTGCCATAATCGCCCAACTCTATTTAAAAGTTGATCTGAAGCTAATATGAAGCTTCAATCGTCTAAATAAGTCAAATCAAGTCTTCTAATGTTTAACACTGTGAATTTATCCTTTAACTGCAAATAACACAACATGACTACAGAGCTGCACACTATCCAGGCAGGTATCAGAGAGAGATGATGCTCACCGACAGCAGCCGTCCACATGTGGAGGCCAGGGAAAAGGCTTCATCGCACGACGAGCAGCCAAATAACCCTCGAATCGCTAGACGCGAGTCAGCCACCGGGGCCTCGCTGATCAAGAGATCCAGGGTCGACGAGGACGCAGGCAGGGGTGCGGGGAGGTATACCGACAAAGGTGGAGGAAGATGGAGGTTTTTAAAATAGAGTATCTATGTGGGAGACATCATGGAGACACTGAGGATACATCCACTTCCAGGTAAAACAAACAGCCGTCGGTTCAGAAAGGTAAATCCCAGGAAAACTGATAGCACTGAGCGTGGTAGAGTTGGTGTTAAGCTGAATGAAAGGAGCAACAGGTGAAGAGGAGGAGGAGGAGGGAGGAGGGAAGAGAAAGGGGAAGACTGGTGCTGGTTGGCCTGATTATAATCCTCTTACTCTCTTAAGGTCACAGACAGATTTAAGGCCAGTCTACTGTCCTAATATACAACCTTTATAGATGAACTTTGAGTTTCTCACACCTCATGGAAAGTGTATGGAAAGTGAATCACTAATACTGCAGCTATTGTTTTTATTTTTTTTCTTACTTTTTATAACAGGATAAAGGATGCAGGCATTTCCAGGTTTTGTTTCAGAAGTAAGAAAACCTCCAAATCCCACTGACATTTGCAGTTAATTAAACAACTAAAGGTCTGAAAGGCTGAACTAAGCGGCTGCATGAAGGACCAGTAGAAGATAAATAAGGAGTTTTTAAATGGAAATCATGTAAAGATATTCCAATAGAGCCTCACAATATAAATATAGAGCTGGAGATGTGCATGAAACGTCCTCTTGAAGGTTTTGGACTGTTAGACGGTCAAAACCAGCCAACTGTAGACATTTGAAGTGCTATTTTATCAGTATCTTTTCAAACATTTCCCCAACTAAAGGCAGGCATAGTGTTATGTCTGACTGGGAAAGGAGCATAAACCATCTGGTCCCAGTTGGTGGAAACGATCTTAATAAGTGGTATGTCCAGTCTTTGTAGGTTTCAGCTTGGTAGATGAACTGATAATGATAATAAATGTTAGCTGCAGTGCTACCAATTAACAAGCAGCCACGATTATAAAGAGCAATCATCAAAACTGATTCCAAAAAATGCTACCTACAGCCCAATTTTCACCTCCTGCACCAACAACAAAACTTCATATTTGCCTCTGTGATGATGCATTACACAAGAAATCCAATATTTACCACTAAAACGCAGCAGTGACTCCACAAAAACCCTGAACAAACACAGCTAACAAGCTTTGACAAAGAGGAACACACAAACCCACAGACAGAAATATTTCTAGACAGTATCTAATCTCACCACTATCTGTCTTGTGATTTAAAAAAAAACAGAAACCCCATTCACAACCAGCCTTAGCAACACATGAGCTGTTTGTTTCCCCCGATCCACACAGTGAAAACTCAATACGTGACACATCTTCAATAGCCAATCAGCCATTACAAGACACCCTCATAAATACAGTCAGACAAGGCTCACAGCTAATCACATGGATCAATAACATGTTCAGTCAGTAATATAACTCTTCTTTTCTGACACTGAATGTTAAACGTGCTTTACGGGGACGCTGGTGTTTATGAGGACCTGCGTACAGTAAATGAGCCATGAGGCAGTTTGCAGCTTTTGTCTCTGTGATACCCGACACGTGACCCATACATGCCTGAACAGGTAGAAACACAGCTTCAAATGTCTCTGAGGGAAAGGGCAAGAATGGTATTGGTATAATCTTATGAACAGCGGGGGCGAAATCATATCTTATGATAATATTTATGACCTTTTTTTTTACCTTTAATCAAGTCCAGGCAGCTAAAACACAGACCTGGAGAAGAGGACTATCATTATGTGCAAAACAAATGGCCCCTTCAGTAAGGACAAAAAGAAAAAGAAAAATATCTCTTATACACACATCTCAAAAAAATATCTTTAGGGCTTGCAGCTATTCAGTCAAACTGGGTCGACTTATTAGACAAATGTACCTCATTACATGCATTTCCACAAATACTGTTGATATACTAATACTTCCTAATATATCTTGTCATTTCCTTTTCTACTCTGTCAGTGGTCAAACTGTTAAGTTTCACTATATGTATGTGTGTTTCACACAATGTCATGATAAGTAAGAGAGAAATCATGAATCAACAGATTTTATTTAAACAGTGACAGCGAGCAATAAAAAAATAGCCTTGAATAAAACAAGGAGAGCTGCATTGCACCATGGACCATGTTGACCATAATTTCCCAAAGATATGGGTAAAACCTGTGATAGTAAGCTGGAATCAAGTTGGCTAAAAAGGTCTAACACAGAACTGGGTGATAGTTTATACATTATGCTTTAAAAACAGTCAAACCAGACCTGGTCAATTTTGACCCAAGAGGACAAAGGTCACAGGAAGACGAATGGGAGGGATAAATAACTAACAATACACATTAGTATATAACCTATACCTATACTCAACAGTACAGTATGCCAGATTGTTCATATTCATGTTTGGACAAGAACAGTAAATACAAATAAGATATTCTAGTGTTAGCAGCCTTTAACAACTCTATTTCTCCAAAGAGATTTCATGCAGCTGAAGAGTTTCAATCATTATTTGATTCAATAGACCAACGTTGGTGTTTGCTGAGTAAGAAAACCTCATTCAAAATCCAGTTGACATCTGTGGAAGCTGGCCACAGACTTAGGCCAGAGGCTCTGCTTCCCAGCTGAGATTATGTCGACCAACCTTCCACTAAACCTCACACTATGGTCGGCCTCACTCAGCTCATCTACATCACTGAGCTCACAGTACCCTGTGAGAATGCAGTGGATGAGGCCTACAAAAGCAAGAAGCTGAGGTAAGCAGAGCTGGCAGCTGATGTGCAGCAGCCAGGCTCAGCAGCAAAGGTCTGACCAGTTGAAGTAGGCTGTAGAGCATGCATGTCCAAGCTATTCCACAAAGGGCCATGTGGCTGTAGGATTTTGTTCCAACCAATCAAAAACACATGATTCAACCAATCAACTGTCTGAAGGCTGAGATCAGTTGATTAAATGATTCAAGCCTGGTGTGTTCCTGATTGGTTGGAATGAAAACCTGCATCCACATGGCCCTTTGTGGAATAGTTTGGACATGCCTGCTGTAGAGGGATTGTCGCCACATCAACATCAACACTAATCCTGGAGACGGGAGTGCGAGGGAAGATCCACCAGCAAAGGTCAAAGAGCTCTCAAAGACTGCTGAAATGGGGAGCCAGTAGGGCTGGGTATCAATACTCGATACCTTTAAGGTATTAACCGAAATAAATCGATACCAAGTAGTATCGAAACGTCTCCTGTCACACGATACCTGCAATCCATCCTTTTTGCACCCAAAGCTAGAAAATATGACTATTTGTATGGACTTGCTCACAGCCAATCAACTCAATCAAGTGTATTCTAGTTCTATTCACATGATGGTCAATGAAGTACTCAACTGGTGTCAGTATCACTTGGAGCCAGTGGCTGTGCATTAAGAGAAAGGACTCCACCTGGCCCCCCAAGTGAGTAGATAGCATCTCTTAGAATCTAAGGGGTGAGCCCAGGACGCCGGGATTCACTGACAAACCCTCTGGAGGTGTCAGGGGCCTATCAGCCGAGGAAGGAGGGCGCCCACTTAACAACCCCGAGGATGCCATCACTCACTTGACCATCCCCCAGAGTCCTGATAGCATGACTCAAATGTGCAACTAAGGGACAATAACATCGAGTCCAACACAACAGATCTGTAGTACTCTGAATAACTAACAATCCAGACTGAATATAACCTTATTCAACAGTACAGTATCATGTTGTCCACTCAACATGTTTAGACAAGGAGAGTCATTTAAAAGAGGTGTTGCAAGATAACATTGACATTTGTACTAATTTAATTTCGGGCTCTATTAATCACAACTGTCAGGCAGTTGCTTTTCTAATTCCTCCCTCGTTTCCTCGGTGGCCTATCTCACTTTCGACCTCCTACAGTAAATGTCAGCTCTCCCTCTCTCCCTCTCTCTCCAGTGAATATCTTTTCGTGAGGCGTCATATCAATTAGATCTGCAAAACTTGGCTTAAAGACTTTTCGCCGCTTGAGCCTCCCAGCCTAATTGTGCTTGGACGCTTGCCAGTTGTACTTCCAAAAAAGGTGGTGCCACCGGGGATTATTTTTACACCCTTTAAACTGCCTGAAATACTTGTAGACTTTCCCTCTCTTCCTTCACACCACTCGTCCTGCAGGCTACAGACTCCAGGATCCTGCTGGTCTCTACAGTTCTTTTATTGGTTTTCTGTCTTCATTAGCCTTTGGTTTTTAAGATGTCACAGTAGGAGAAGAACATGTGTAAATAATAAAACAAGTGATGACTGAATTACAGCTTGCCTCAAGGTTTCTGTATTAGTTACACTTGTGCTTTCCTATCTAGGACAAATCAAACTGTCTGCTGTCAAAAAGGCCTGCAGGCTGCAGCAGACCCTCCAAACCACTGTGATGATACTGATATAGTTTGGTGAGAAAAGGCTTATTCATTTTCTCCACATGAGTAAGATAACAAGTTTGATACCATGATATGTGTCAGAATTGGAGCCATAGCTAGGAGGCAGTCTTGACATAAAATCCGGCTCTGTTTAAAGTTCAAAACTACGCCGACTAACACCTCAAAGTGTGTTAATTAACACTTTGTAATCCATTTAGTTTTGATTTCATGTTTAATATATACACAAAGTAAATGGCTATAGTAGTTAAAGAAGGGTTACACAGTGGAAAACCTTTGATTTGTGACTTTATATCTACTTATTAAAGGATTTTACTGGTGATTCTCTATGTTTCTCTTACTGTCAGTAAATCTCAGTCAATCTCAATCTCATGTCCTACACTGTAAATGTCTCAAATAACTTCGAAGTTGGTTGAATTCATTCAGTCACAGGTTGCCCATTCAGTTCTTAGCTTTACAGCCATCCTTTGCCTCGTGTTACCTAAAAGTGGCAATCTCAAACATCTTCATTTCTTTCTCTCATATGACATTAAGCAGTCATTTCAGGTGTGTTTTTTGGAACTCACTCTCAGTGATCCAAAACAGTGTCCAATCACAGATCGACCGGATCATCCACTGTGATGAGTCACAGACTGCGCAGCTTGTGATTTGAATGCATGGTGTGAAAGCCGCCACCCGTTTCCTAACAATCATAATACTGCAAATGTAAGAGCTTTCATGGGCAGGCCACAGGCTCGGTCACCACTGTGTTCCCTAATTTGGTGATAGATAGTGACTTAACATTTATCTTAATGAAAATCTTTGAGATTGTAATGAAAACAGACCACTGGTAATGAACTGGTACTGGTTTTGGAGAGTCAGTATTGGTACTACATCACACATCTACCTGGACTCTCTTAGACTCTGAATGATGTGATTGTTGGTCTTATAATATCACTGAATTAGTTGCCTATTTAATGAGCAATGCTAATAAATAAGTAAGTGGATTTCTATTATGATCATAAATATATTATATTCTGCTGACTGATATATTATTATGACATCATTAGATTATTAATAGTGAAGCATCAGTGTTAGAGCAGCATGTTACTGTTGTAGCTGCTGGAGGTGGAGCTAGTTTATACTACTTTATATACAGTTAGCTAGTTTATACTACTTTATATACAGTAAGCTAGTTTATACTACTTTATATACAGTTAGCTAGTTTACACTACTTTATATACAGTTAGCTAGTTTACACTACTTTATATACAGTTAGCTAGTTTACACTACTTTATATACAGTTAGCTAGTTTATACTACTTTATATACAGTTAGCTAGTTTATACTACTTTATATACGGTTAGCTAGTAGCTAGTTTACACTACTTTATATACAGTTAGCTAGTTTATACTACTTTATATACAGTTAGCTAGTTTATACTACTTTATATACGGTTAGCTAGTAGCTAGTTTACACTACTTTATATACAGTTAGCTAGTTTATACTACTTTATATACAGTTAGCTAGTTTACACTACTTTATATACAGTTAGCTAGTTTATACTACTTTATATACAGTTAGCTAGTTTATACTACTTTATATACAGTTAGCTAGTTTACACTACTTTATATACAGTTAGCTAGTTTATACTACTTTATATACAGTTAGCTAGTTTAGTCCAGTGGTTCCCAACCTAGGGGTGGGGCCCCTCCAAAGGGTCAGCAGATAAATGTGAGGGCTGCTGAGATGATTAATGGGAGAGGAAAGAAGAAAAAACAAAGTTCTGATACACAAATGTGTTTTGAGTTTTTGGACTTTTGATTTTTGCTGAAATATTGGATCATTTGAACATTTATTGAAATGAAAGCATGTGAGAAGTTTAGAGGGAAGAATCAGTATTTGGTGGAGCTGTTAACAACTCATAGACATCTGAAATGTGAGCCGACTACACACTGCTGACTGGTTTCATCTTTAACAATGTGTTGTATTTTAAAAGCTTGTTATATTATCCATTGTGTCAAATCTGCATCTGAAAAGTAACTAAAGCTGTTAAATAAATGTAGTGGAGTAGAAAGTATTTCCCTCTGAGATGTAGAAAGCAGCATCACATGAAATACAGTACAGTACAAATACCTCAAACTGTACATAGAGTACTAGTCAGCTTACTTCCCTCCACTGGCCCAATCATGCATCAGCCTGTGATCCTGTTTTCAATCAAAACTGTTGCATGAAACTCCATTATAACCAAAACCCAAACCACCACCAGACTGAACTCACCGGCTGCTCATCCTCCGTCTCCAGCTGTGGTGCAGATGTTGCAGCTTCTTCTCCTCCGCTGCTGCAGCTCGGAGCCTCGGCCAGCCTCTCCAAGCACGCGGACCCCAGAGAGGAGCTCTTGTGGTGGGATTGCACCAGTTGAGCCACCGTGTGCTTGATCGGGCTGGCGGTCTTCTGCTTGGAGGAAGACGACGACTGCAGGGCCGTTTTGCCGCAGAGCTGAGCCTCCTTCGCCTCTACATCCAGAGGAGAGGAGAAGAGGAGATCGGGTTGAGAGGAGGAGATCACCCGGTCCATCACGCTCTCCTTCCGCTTCATCTTCTTGAACATCCACATGCCTTTCTCCTTCTTGTCGTCGGGCTCTCTGGCGCCCAGCTTGGGGCTGAGCAGCGGCTTGGCTTTGGCTTGAAACTGTTTCCACAGAGTGTTTTGCGGGGTAGAGCAGCTCTCATTCTCGTCCCCGTCGCTCCTCTCCATCCTCCTCCGCTCTCTGATCCGCCGTCAAAACTTCCGCAGGCTCTGCTCCTCCAGGCGTGCACGGAGGTAAACAATGCAACACGGGCTCAAAACACTGTGGACATGTTTTCTGAATCCACAGCAAGCTCTCAGGGTCGTCCAGCCCCCTTTCCACGGAGATATTTACAAGCCCTGGCAGCAGCAGGAGGGCAGGGCATGGATCCATGAGGCAGGGCCGGCTGCAGCGTTTTTGGAGCCCTAATCCGCCCACCACGCCCCTAACTTTGAAGTGTTGGCACAATCTCATCAGCTCCAATTAACAACCTTTTGTAGTTATTTTTAGGTGTCTTATCAAGGTCTTTTGTGTGTGTGTATTGCCAACTTTGGTTAATAAGGAAATAATACAGTGTAGTTTAATAAAAGGAAATCTTGAGCAAAAAAGGGCTTGGTTATCCATATATAAATAGAGTACATTTATTGTACAGCTGAATGTACTTGACAAAATAAACTATTAAAATTAACTCCTGTAAGCTTTTCAATAGGTTCCAATGATTATTTGTTTTTATTTTATTAAACCTTTTACTCCCCCTGGTGGTAGACACAGGTAATAGTGTTGTTAACTTGCTGTAAACAGTGATGTAAGGATGTTACTTAATTTAATTAGAAAATAAATGTAAGTGTAATCTGTTACTGAGAAAAAATGTGTTATTAAATTACAGTTACTGATAAAAATGTTGATTATTACAAAGGAAGTTACATCTGAAGTCACACCTGTAAGATTTTACTCAGGAGGCTTTTTTCCTCATTTTTTAATATTTAACATGTTACTGAATACATATATTGCTGTTTTTAATTATTTTAAATCAGGATGTGGGCTTATTTGGAGCACACATGGGCTTAAATGGAGTCACAGTACCAATTAAACCCACTTTATTCATCAAATATCTTTATTTTATATTCCAAAATCTACATGAACTAATGAATACATTTTCAAATGAGAGATAAATGTTGCTTTATAAGAAATGATCTCCCTTATAAATCATGTCAGTATCCATGAAAAACAGCTGGACTTAGATTTTGGTGTTTAATGGGAACATTTACCCTAACAGCTCAAATTCACCCATTCACACACATTCATACACCGTTTGTCTCAGCCATAGGGAGCAATTTGGAGTTAAGTATCTTGCCCAAAGATAGATCGACATGCGGACTGAACAAATCAAACCGCCTTTCTTCTGCTTAGAGGCCTTCACTCTACCTCCTGAGCCACTGTCTCCATTACCACCGCTATATACCTGTTGACATGACACCTCAAACTGCAAATAAGGTCATTTATGTCTCTCAGTATTATGACTTTTTAATCCATGAGGGTTTTATATATTTGTAAAACTGTCCCTAAAGCTAGAGAAGCTATTTTAAAACCCTGATATCTTCCCCATGTAAAGTCTACAAGAGAAACACGGCTGCACATTTTCTGCAAACCTTAAAGCGAGACACGTTTTTTGGCTCATGCACCACACAAGCATTTTTTTTATATGATTGAATCGAGCCCCCAGGAACAGCACTGTGAAGCCAATTATAGGGATTATGTACATAAAGGGACATATATATACAGATTATGTACCAACAGTATAGTGTGTGTTCCCTGTTTTCTATATTCAGATGTATGCAACAGAACAGCCCAAGGCAAATTTCCCCTCGGTCACGATATAAAGTGTATTTTATCTAATTTAGCTCAGAACTGTTGTGCCTGAAAATTGCCTCAGATAGCCACGAGCACGTCTGTAGAGTCTCAGTAAAAGGTCTTTGCCCCAAAAGACTAAATAAAGGCTTGAGATCTTATTATGGAGGATTTGAAGTCCCTGAATTGAAATTAATACACTCTTATCTCTGTTTCCTTTTCTCTGAATGCTTTTACTTTGTCATAATTAAATGAAAAAACACGTTAAATGACAATTATATAGCTTTTAGTCTTTGTTAACTATATTAAAGGAGCAGTGTGTAGGGTTTAGTGCAGAGGTGTCAAACTCATTTTCATTCAAGGGCCACATACAGACCAATTTGATCTCATGTGGGCCAGATCATTAAAAAGATGGAAGGAAAGAAGGAAGGAAGAAAGGAAGGAAATGAGAAGGGAATGAAGGAAAGACAGGCAAAAGGAAGGAGGGAAGAAAGGTAGGAAAGACAGATGGAAGGAAAGAAGGAAGGAAGAAAGAGAGGAAGGACAGATGGATGGAAGGACAGAAGGAAGAAAGGGAGGAAGGACAGAAGGAATAAAGGGAGGAAGGACAGAAGGAAGAAAGGGAGGAAGGACAGAAGGAATAAAGGGAGGAAGGACAGATGGAAGAACGAGAGGAAGGACAGAAGGAATAAAGAGAGGAAGGACAGAAGGAATAAAGGAAGGAAGGACAGAAGGAAGAAAGGGAGGAAGGACAGAAGGAATAAAGGGAGGAAGGACAGAAGGAATAAAGGAAGGAAGGACAGAAGGAAGAAAGGCAGGAAGGACAGATAGAAGAAAGAAAGGAAGGAGGGAACAAAGGATAAAGGAAGGTAGAATGGAAAAGAACACAGGAAGGGCCGGAGTGGACCCCTTGGCGGGCCGGATCTGGCCCACGGGCCGCATGTTTGACACCCCTGGTTTAGTGGCATCTAGTGATCAAAATACTTTAAAGCTGCTCTAATCAATTGTTTTTTTAATATTAAAAATCAAACCTACAGAGTTTGAGTTTAGTGAATAATTTAGCCGTTAAAGAGCCTGATATTTCCCCCTGGGAGCTGGTGGAGACCAAACACAGAGCTAAAAGAGAGTGAATAGTGGACTAACATTCATCCAATGGACAGAAACATGTTCTCCATTAAAACCTTATAAGCCTATATAATGGAGAACATTGTGTTTTAAGTTTGCTCTGCTGCCCCCAAGTGGCCAAAGATAGTAATTAATTCAACTTTTAGTCAGAATTAATTTCACATTGCAGGGAGGAACATTGCAACCTTCTCACCTCCTCTTCTTCTGTATTTGTCTTGAATTGACCCCGTCTTATTCTTCTTTCCTCCCTTCCTTCCTTCCGTCTGTATTTCCTCCATCCCCCTTTCTTCCCTCCTTCCTTCTTTCCTTTCCTCCCTCCCTCCTTCTTTCTTTCCTCTCTCCCTTCCTTCTTCCCTCCTTTCCTTCTTCCCTCCTTTCCTTCCATATTTCTTCCTCGCTTCCTTCTTTCCTTCCTCCCTCCTTCTCTTTCTTTCCTCTGTCCTTCTTTCCTTTCCTTCCTTCTTCCTTCCCTCCTCCCTCCCTCCCTCCTTTCCTTCCTTATTCCTTCCTTCCTCCCTACATTCCTTCCTTCTTCCCTTCATTTCCTTCTTTCCTTTCCTTTCCTTTCCTTTCCTCCCTTCCTACCTCCTTTCCTCCCTCCTTCCCTCCTTCCCTCCTTCCCTCCATTCCTTCCTTCCTTGACTTGAGGACAAAAGAAGGATTAAATTAAACATTAATTAAAGGGGATACATGAAAACAACAACACTGTAAGAGGAAAAGAAATGTTTTATTTTTTTAACCTTTGTTTCAAAAAGTGTCATGTAATCAAAAAAATATTATTATTACTATTATTATTACCATCATCATCATCATCATCATCATAAAGCATGAGTTGTGATATTACTGGAGTCAGTGTGTTGTGTGTGTGTGTGGAGGCTTTACTTGAAGTGTTGGATGCATTTTTTAAAACCTTGTGATATGGATACGAGAGGATCTGGATCTGGATATGGATACTGAGATCAATACCGTCTATATAAGCTGTGGGATAGTCAGAAATACAGATTGTATTACAGTATACTATGCACACTAACGTTAAAACATGTGCTCTGAACATTGAATTGGTTTTCAGATATTAGATAGGTTTCAATTTCACAGTTATGATTGTACACTGCAATCAGCAAGAAATGTTCTACTACTTTATTTATTATCTACTGTAAGAAAGAGATTGTCTGAAGAATGCATGTATTTACCACAGCTCTACTGATGGCCTTAAACTCCTCATAATCAGAGATGGAGATGGAAAAGTGACCGACGGTATGCTACTGTTGTTTTGTATTAGCAGTCACATTGTTGGTCCTTATTATTTCGGACACTGTCTAAATTTCAACACAATCTCATCGGTCACTGAAGCTCATATTAGGCATGGGATGATAACCGTGTTCAAGGTATACCGCGATTTGAAAAGCCATGATAACTGAAACCGCCAAATTTTCTGTCATACCGTTCCTGAGGTATGAGCCGTGTTTTGTCTGGTCAAAGACAGGAAGTGGTTAGGGTCAGAAATCCCTCAGGTGGTGCAGCTGCAGCGTAGAGTATCACGACCCCTCACACTGTCATTACTGATTCAGGTTAAATTAACATGTCTGTCTTTATTTTTCTTCCTTTTAGGAACATTTTAGAGCTGTAATCGCAATACCGCCATACCGTGAAACCGTGATATTTTTTCTTATGGTTATCATACCGCCAGAATCTCATACCGGCCCATGCCTAGCTCATATTTCATCATCTTTCTCTCCCGACTACCAACTTTCACCTGGAAAAGCCCAAAATCCCTCAGTGTACAGAAGCCACTATTTAAATTAGAGGGGTTATAATTGATATATATATATATATAACACCACAGTCTGATCTGTCAGTGTATAATGTGGTTGTGGCTTTACGTCGATCTGATCAGCTATATCGGATCGGCCGATATTTAGCATTTTAAGCAATGTTCGAGATCTGCTGTAATGTCTTAATTCACCGATCCGATCAATGTCGTCATGTTGAAACTTTTTGCAGATGCTCCCGTTGCATAGATTGCAGATGGCTTGTGTTTTATCTGTCTCCTTTACTCTGAAGAAGTTCCACACCACCGACATGTTTGTTTGAATCCGACAGCTAGTTGTGATGGTCAATAAAGTTTTTTGAATCTTGAATGATGAGCTGTCGGATTCAAACAAACATGTGGGTGTGTTGTGGGCAGACAGATAAAACACAAGCTATTTAACAATCTGTGCAACACTGAAGAACCTCGTGGGGAAGCATCTGCAAAATGTTTCAACACCACAAATGTACCTGGATAGGAAACACGAGGAGGAGAAGCCGAGTTTAAGGAACGGAGCGTGGATAAAGAAGACATGATCGGATCGGTGATCGGTTTATTTAAACTCACTGATCGGTGATCGGCCCCAAAAATCCTGATGGTGTAAAGCCTAGTTGTGGCTCGTAGTGATGAACCTACAGAGAATTATCAGAGACTCTGCAGCTCCTCTCGGCTTTACGGAGCTTTATAGTTGAGTTTCAGCTCATTGTTTAACTGTCCGGCTGGTTTTGGTTCACTCTCAGCGCTCTCATAGCGTTGCTTTCAGAGAAAAAGCTGCAAAAAAAAGAAGTAGTAGTCAGCATTTAGCAGCTAAAGAGCCAGATAGTTCCCTTATGAGTTGGTAGAGAGCTAAAAGAGAGTGAATATTGGATTTATGAATAACAAAATGAATGATAATGTTCGTCAGTAACTTCTGGATGTGGAAACAAGTTTAACATTTCAACCTTTGTAGTCAAACGTGACCCAAAGCTATGGCTTACTATTGCTGTTAGCCACACAGTGAAACACCATCATCAGCATAACCCAATAACAATTCTCACATGGTGGCGTAAAGTGGTCACATGACAGTAAAACATGAGTAACATACTGTTTTTTTATAAGTGCTTAAAAGTCTTTAGAAGGAAAACCAACAGCAGCACTTACAATCACGATGATGAACCACCAAATAACCAGCGTTCAGTTTCAGTGTAACTCTACGTATCAGTGCATAAAGTAATAAGGGACTGTACATAAATCATTGGGGAAGATAAGAGGGTTGTGTTTTGTGTCGAGCCTCGTGGTTATTATGATTATACTAACGGTCTTGCATTGGTTTGGTCTCGGTCTTGACTACAACACTAGTTTTATGTGTTCTTGGTATAAAATGACCTTAAACCTTAAACCTCAGAAAACAACAAAATGACAAATGGAAAAAACGCTTGTAGTTTGTCTTTTAAGTGTATTATGTCTTTTATTAGGGCCAGAGCACTGACCAGCACGAAGTCCTATTGTATCTGTAAACCGACATGCATGGGGTGACGAGGGCCCGTTCATCGCTGCTTGCAGCTTTAATTTTCTGTTGTGTTTTATTTGCATATCCTGGGGGGGGGGGTTAAGACTCTTTGACTTTGAGTAAACATCTGTCCAAGTTGTCCTTTGTAATATTTCTCACCCTTTTGTCTTCTATTGTTCTTTTGTTCTATCGAAACGTATTAATTAGGCTTTTATGCTGATCTGATCGGTTATATCGGATCGGCCAATATTTAGCATTTTATGTAATTAGTGAGATCGGCTGTAATGTCTTAATTTTCCGATCCGATCAATGTCGTCATGTTGAAACTTTTTGCAGATGCTTCCCGTTGCATAGATTGCAGATGGCTTGTGTTTTATCTGTCTCATTTACTCTGAAGAAGTTCCACACCACTGACATGTTTGTTTGAAGCCGACAGTTAGTTTTGAGTCTCGATGTGACGGACAATAAAGTTTTTTGAATCTTGAATCATGAGCTGTCGGATTCAAACCAACATGTGGGTGTTGTGAGCAGACAGATAAAACACAAGCTATTTGCTCAAGCTATCTGTGCAACACTAAAGTACCTCGTGGGGAAGCATCTGCAAAATGTTTCAACACCACAAATGTACCTGGATAGGAACACGAGGAGGAGAAGCCGAGTTTAAGGAACGGAGCGTGGACAAAGAAGACGTGATCGGATCGGTGATCGGTTTATATAAACTCACTGATCGGTGATCGGCCCCAAAAATCCTGATGGTGTAAAGCCTAATTTTTAATCCATTGAAATATTCCAATTTCTTTGTGCACGTTTAGTTTATTTAATAGTATTTAAAATGAATTGTACCAACTCAGTAGTGTTATATTACATATATTATAATTTATCTAACATTTAATAATTCTATATATCTAATCATTTGTATTACTGTTGAATGGAGATATTGCAGGAATGAGTTATATTTGTTCTCTTGGTGTGACAGTTTAAAATTAAAAAAAGAAAAGTGGAAAAAAAGTGAAAAATAATGTCCAATAATTTGTGTACAGTCCCTAAATTAAGTATGGTGCATTAATGTTGAGTATTTCAACTTTCAACTTGGAAATCTACTGAAATCTAAAGGTAACAAAGTGCATTCTACTATCTATTGCTAATTAGGCTCACTTGGCTAATGACTGCATTAAAAAAGTTTAATTCAAGTTTAAATAATACTGAGAAAAAAAAAACCCATTTAAACTAATAAAATATCCAGCATGCTTTCATTCATCCATGCATCTAATGTGTCACATCTGAAGTCTGAGCCATGTGAGTGATTTTCTTGTGTCCCCCTCCTCCCAAAAAAAAAAAGATAAGTAAAGGTATAAAGGTGAGAGATAAAGGGTCACAGGTCCTGCTCATGCATCTGCTGCTGCATCTTCTGGAGCATCTGCTGCATCCTCCTCAGCTGCAGAGACGACGACACAACAGAGAGAAGAAAAGGAAGAAGAGAAGAAAGGAAAGGATGAGAGTCGGTTACATAACGACACATATGGGTCATCATTCACATCGGCGTCCGTTATGTAATCGCTGCTTCCATTTATTATTCACTCTGAGAGGTTTATTAACACTCCTGTTGTCCTCAAGTCAAGGAAGGAAGGAATGGAAGGAGGAAGGAGGGAAGAAAGGAAGGAAAGGAGGGAGGAAGAAGGAAGGAAAGGAGGGAGGAAGGAAGGAAGGAAGGAAAAGGAAGAAGGAAGGAAAGGAGGAAGGAAAGGAGGAAAAGGAAGAAGGAAGGAAAGGAGGGAGGAAGGGAGGAAGGAAAGGAGAGAGGAAGGAGGGAGGGAAGGAAGAAGGGAGGAAAGGAAAGAAGGAAGGAAGAAAGAAGGGAGGAAAGGAAAGAAGGGAGGAAAAGGAAGAAGGAAGGAAAGGAGGGAGGAAGGAAGGAGGGAAGGAAGAAGGAAAGAAAGGAAGGAGGAAGGGAGGAAGGAAGAAGGAAGGAAAGGAGAGAGGAAAGAAAGAGGGAAGGAAGAAGGGAGGAAAGGAAAGAAGGAAGGAAGGAAGGGAGGAAGGAAGGAAGGGAGGGAGGAAGGAAGGAAGAAGGAAAGGAGGAAGGAAGGAAGGGGGGAAGAAATAAGGAAGGAAAGGAGGGAAGAAGGAAGAAGGAAGGAAATGAGGGAGGAAGGAGGGAATTTGACCCTGGAGGACGACACGAGGGTTAAGGGAGAGAGTCTTGTTTCTTCTTATTTCTTCACTCACTTCCTCGTCTTTCATTTTGATGAGTTTCTCCGTCTCCACGTCGGGCGTGGAGGCCAGCGGCAGGATCGGGATGGGACTCTCCACCCGCTGATCTGCGTTCATCTTACTGCAACAGATCAGATCACACAGAGACACTTCATCAGCTTCTCCCTCTGCAGCGTGGAAATAAAGCTGCAGCGACAGGTGACAGTGGACAGGTATCCCCTTAATAATGTTAATTATGGTGATGTCAGATCATGTCTAGTTTAGTTCATGTGTGGGTCCTGTATGTTTCTGTTTAGTCAAGTCACTCATGTCCAGTCCTGTCATGCACTTCCTGTTTTATTTTGTACTCACCTTTTCCCCTCTCATTTCAGATCCTGACTTCCCCCCTTTGTGTGCTTTCCCTCCATTGTGATTGTTAACCCCGCCCCTAATTGGTTCCACCTGTGTTCCCCTACCTCATGTTTAAATAGTCCTTGTCTCCCTTGGCTTGCTGTCAGTTCGTTTTTGTCTGTCTCCAGTTCCAGTTGGAGTGTAGAAACTCAAGTTTTGAGTTTTGTTCTTGAGAGTCATTCTCTCCTCCTTGGGAGCGTTTTTTGTTCTTATTAAACTTCTTTGAGAAGCGCATTTGAGTCCTCTCTGTCTGGGTCAAGGTCATTACACACAGATAAACAGCGGGATTGATCCTTAAAGTGATGGTTTGGCGTAATTTCGACCTAGCCTCATATGCACCATGAGGTCTATCTAAACACCACCTCTGATACTGATGCAGTGTTTGACCCATATTTAATGACTGTCGCATTCTTCACATTTAATATAGCTCGTTTTTTTCTCCATGAATGAGAAGTGTAAAAACTGAAAGCTTCATTAAAGCGATTGTTCGGCGTAATTTTGACCTAGCATCATATGCACCATGACGTCTATCTAATCAGCGCCTCAGCCGTTCATTTTCATTTGGTCGGTATATAGTGGAGTTAGAGCCATCAGCTGAATGTCTATACAGGTGCTAACGGGACCACCAGTGTATCTGGTAAATGACCCCACTAATAATGCCCGGACTGTTATCAAACTTCTACAGTAGTACAAATAGAGTCTTTACTCATAAATCGGTGCATTGGAAAGTTAGTAAGTACACCAGGAGTTTATTAAAATAACACTTACCTGATGGCTTTTACTCTGCTGCTACTGCTAAAGCTAACTCACTAACCCTAACTGTTATAATAAAGTAATATTTCAGGTTTTACAGCCTGTTTTGACATTTTAACGGTCAAGCAGAAACCTCCATCATATCAGAGATGGATGATACTCAACTCACACTTAAATAAAAGGTCAATATGAGTCCCAAATAATCAAAAAACGACACACACACACACACACACACACACACAGGCGGGGAGTTCTGGTCCTCTGAAAAGAAGCCAACCAGGAAGTAACTTAGAGCTGCATTCTATCAAAAGGCCACCAGGGGGCGACCGTCTCTATACAAGTCAATGGAGAATTCACCAACTTCTCACTTGATTTCTAACCTCAGTAAACGTTTTCAAAATGTGTTTATGGTCTCAATCGCTAGTTTAAAGCCTTCTTCAATGCAGTATGATGTTCATTTGGGACATTTTGGCCTGCCTGATTTTATATGTGACGATAAAGCAGGGTATGCATTAGGGCGTGGCTACGTCCTGATTGACAGGTTGACTGCCCAATGTCCTCGAGATCCAGCCCTCGCATTTCTTTTATACAGTCTATGGTACTCACACACACTTTCCCTTTCCCTTTCACTCACACACACACACACACACACACACACACACACACACACACACACACACACACACACACACACACACACACACACACACACACACACACCTGGTCATGGTCTGGATGCACTGAGCTCTGTAGTTCTCGTAGTGACAGTCGCTGGTGAGATCCTTCAGGTCGTGCATGTGGCTCCTTATCAGCATCGTCCTCAGCTTCACGAAGTCGCAGTGGGACGGGTTCTCCACTGCACACACACACACACACACACAAACACACACACACAAACACACACACACACACACACACACACACACACACACACACACACACACACACACACACACACACACACACACACACACACACACACATACAGGAATATTAGCGTTGTCATGGTAACAGGATGGTTGGTAGACAGATGTTCAGTTTTAGTTTTAGTCTCGTACCCTCCACGATGCCCCAGGGGTAGAGTCTCCCTCTCACTCTCTGACCTCGGGCCTCTACCACGGTGTTACTGCCGATCACCGCAAACGGAAAACTCTCCTACATCAGAAAAACACAGACAAAGAGAGACCGGAAGTACTCGTATAAAGAAGGAACGTATCATGCACATTTACAGGTCTGCATTTATATTCTGGAGTTCTGCTGGAATAAAACTATCTGATATATAAAAAAGCACAATCTGAATTATCGGAAGCCTTCTGGTTTCTTTTTTTAATGACAGGAAATCATGAAAAACATAACTTTAATTAAGTTAAAGTAGAAATACCACAAATGTAAAAGTACTCCATCTCATGTAAATGTTACTTAATAAAAAAGTTGCATATTGGCTCCTGTTGTGTTACATTTTTAAACCTTATATATTTTCATTATTATAACTAATGCATTATGTGTGACTAAAATTTAATTGTTTTAATGAGGTGGAGGTAAATCTAACTACTTCACATAGAACTGCACAGGACTAATTATGTCCTAGGTATTTTGGGAATTTGGGGGTTTTAATGTCCCGATGTGGAGTTTATGTTCAACAATTACAAATTACACAAAAAGTAATGGTTTGATAGCAGACACTGACACGTTTTTATGGGTAAAATGTATAAATATGATAGTTTTTAGATTAGAAATGTGGCGTTAAACTGATATATATAATGGATTTAGTGGTGGTGAAGTATTTAAAGCAGCATTTTGATTGACAACATTTACAGAAAATATAACTAAACATTTAAAGACATTACTTAAATGACTCCTTTTCTTTGGTGGCTTTCCAATAATATGTCTGATGTGATGTTGGAAGTATTAAAATCCTAGCTTTGGCCCTGCAGTTGCTCAAATGTATGTATATATATCATATTTATAGGCTTAAATTGACACGTTACTGATTAACCTCAACTTCTCAAATACCTTGTTTTGTCCCAGTCAACAGTCCAACAACTCAAAAATATTCAGTTTACTAAAGAAACCAGCAAATATTCATATTTTAGATGCTATAATCAGAACATTTGTATTTTATTTCAATTATTAAAATAGTTGGCGATTCATTTTCTGTCACTGGACTATTCAGTTGCAGCTCCAATCTTAATCTGTAGACTAACTATAACTGTAACTGTCAGATAAATGAAGTATAAATATAAAATTGTAGAAAACTGTAACGCAAAAGGACAATACGAGCATCTTCTAACAGCAGCTGCATGAATCAGACTCACCTTCAGCTCTTTGTCCTGCTGCTTGAAGTCTTCGTCCTCCTCAGAGTCACAGTCACCGAACTGGTAGATCTTTATGCCGCACTTATCTATCTCTTCCCTCAGCTGAGAAAACACACACATACACACATATATACACACACATATACACACAAGAGAGACGGGATGGATAACAATAGAAACACACACTCATCCTCCCACTGAGTGCTATATTTTAACAGGAAGTCAGTGGCCCTGTGTGAAAGCTTTAAAACGTACACGTCTGACTCATGCAGCAGCACACTGAGCTGAGATGAACCCAAATCTGTTCCAGTGTTTAATTCTTATTTCCATACTTAACACTCAACACTGTACCAATTAATCCAGAATGTCAATATATGTATATTTATGTAAAGTAAAGGTAAAGGTACTGTAGTTATCTCTGTATTTAACCCACACTAAGCAGTAGGCAGACATAAGCCAAAAACACTTGGTTAGAATTAGGGTTAAAACAGTAAAATGTGGTAAAAATGTCAGGTGGGGAGTTCTGGTCCTCTGAAATGAGGCCAACACGGAAGTAACTTAGAACTGCATTCTATCAAAAGGCCACCAGGGGGCGACTGTCTCTATACAAGTCAATGGAGAATTCACCAACTTCTCACTTGATTTCTAACCTCAGTAAACGTTTTCAAAATGTGTTTATGGTCTCAATCGCTAGTTTAAAGCCTTCTTCAATGCAGTATGATGTTCATTTGGGACATTTTGGCCTCCCTGATTTTATATGTGACGATAAAGCAGGGTATGCATTAGGGGGCGTGGCTACGTCCTGATTGACAGGTTGATTGACCAATGTCCTCGAGATCCAGCCCTCGTATCCATAGCAACCTCCCCGCTCTGCCCATGGCTCCGCCTCATGCCCATATAAGTAGAATCAGTGTTTTTATTTTTCCTAGCATGCACCTGAAATTTTCAAGATGGCGCTGCCCAGATTTGAAAACTATTGGCTTTCATTACCTTAGTTAGACCAATGTATCATATTCTTCCTAGATTTAGTTTGTAATATATTTTTAACTACTGGATATATCGCCATGACAATTAATTTCTATTGCTTTGGTGAACTTTAAATTTGTCCAGTACCACAGCTGCACTACAACAAGGTAAACATAATACCTGCTGCACGTAAACATGTTAGGATGTTAGCATGTTAGCATTTAGCAAGGTACAGCCTCACAGAGCCGCTAGCGTTATGAATACCGAGCAGCATAAAAAGGTGCAGTGCAGAGATTAAGGTCAAAATCATAAAATATATTTGGGTGTATCAGTCAGCATTGGTGGTTATGAATTATTTATGAGATCTACATATCAAATATTTAAGGTCTTACCCGCTCTTTGAGTTTCTTTATCTCGGTGGGCGTGAGGCAGTCCGCTTTAGAGATGAGAGGAATCACGTTAACTTTATCCTGAAGTGCTTTCATGAACTCGATATCAACCGGACGAAGCCTTAAGGAGGACATGAACTTTACTCAACATTTTAATATATGCATGTACATAAATACTGTGTGTGCTTCCTGCAGTGAGTTTATTACCCGTGTCCAAACGGAGGGATGAAGTAGAGGCAGCAGTGAACTCTGTTGTCCTGGATGTTCTTCCTGTTGAGTCCGCTCTCGTCTCTGAAGTACTGCTCGAACTGCTGATTAATGTAGTCTGTGACGGGCATCCAACTACAAAACACAAACATGTATGTTTAAATGCTTTACTATAATGCTGCCCGACTGCTTTGGGACATTCATTTAACTGCTGTCCTGCCGACACTGAGGCTGCGTTCAGACTGCAGGCAAATCTGATTCTAATCTGATTCCTTCTCAAATCTGATGTTTAGTCCTGACTGTTCACATTGTTTTTAGCAAATGTCCAAATGGGATTTGGCTCTGTTCAGACTGGGCCACATTAATGACTAATCTGACTGGTTGCTGTGGCAACGTCATCGGAGCGGAGGCGTCATCTAGCGTGTATTGTGTGATGTCATATAATTGCGACAGCGACAGCAGCAACAAACCCTCGAGCTTCTCTTGAACCGAGCCATCTCCCCAAACATTAAGAATATGGTTTGGTCCTCTGTCCATGGACTGATGTTTACGACGTCCTCTGTTGCCTCCAGTGATATCACCTAGCAACAACATCTGGAATAAGCGGCTCTGGTGTCGTACAGAGTGACGTAGCGTAGAGACGTAGAGAGATGTCACGAACAGTCAAATCCGATATGAGTGTTTGGAGCTGTTCAGACTCAGACACATCTGTCCAGATGAGATTTGAAACTCATTTGGACAGGCCAGACGACGCCTCCGCTCTGACAACGTTGCCACGGCAACCTGTCATTAATGTGGCCTAGTCTGAGCAGAGCCAAATCGGATTTGGACACTTGCTAAAAACAGTCAGGCCTAAAAATCAGATTTGAGAAGGAATCAGATTTGAATCAGATTTGCCTGCAGTCTGAACGCAGCCTTAAAGATGTGTGTTTGTCTTCAGTAGAAATAGACAGTAGTGAAGTCAGAAAGTATCGTGAGAGAAAAACATTGTTGATTTAAGAAAGATATAGACTAACATCGGCCTAATCCTTTAAGAATCATATTTACTGTAAAGAAACTTGCTGTAGAGTGTTAGTGCTAGTAAGAGCATGGTGGGCTGTTGTTCCAGTTTCTTTTATCTCGATGTTGAATAGAAGAAGCAAAGAGTCTTTTATTCATATGTGGGTGAGAGACACAGCTGAGAACACAGGGTTAGATAAGTGTTACTGTATGTAGGGGGGAGTTATGGAGATCTCCCTCAAAGCCACCATCACAAAGTGAAAGCTTACCACTCTGTGTTGTTGACAGCGTCTCCAAAACCTGGAGTGTCCACGATAGTGAGTTTCAGCTTCACTCCTTTCTCCTCGATGTCCACCGTGTGCTTTGTGATCTCCACAGTCTGACTGATGCGCTCTTCAAAGGCAGAGGAAACAAACATATCATTAACCCTCCTGTTGTCCTCGAGTCAAGGAAGGAGGGGAGGAAGGGAGGAAGGAAGGAAGGAAGGAAGGAAGGAAGGATGGAAGGGAGGAAGAAGGAAGGAAAGGAGGAAGGAAGGAAGGAAGGAAGGAAGGAAGGAAGGGAGGAAAGATGGAAGGATGGAAGGGAGGAAGAGAGGAAGGAAAGGAGGAAGGAAGGAAGGATGGAAGGAAGGGAGGAAGAAGAAAGAAAGGGAGGGAGTAAGGAAAGGAAGGAAGGACAGAGGAAAGAAGAAAGGAAGGTAGCAGAGAGAAGGACGGAAGGGAGGAAGAAGGAAGAAAAGGCGGAAGGAAGGATGGAAGGGAGGAAGAAGGAAGAAGGAAGAAGGAAGGAAGGAAGGATGGATGATGGATGGATGGATGGATGGATGGATGGGAGGAAGAAGGAGGGAAGGGAGAAAGGAAGGACGGGAGGAAGATAGCAGGGAGGAAGGAAGGGAAGAAAGGAAAGGAAGGAAAGAAGGACAGGGGAAGGAAGGAAGGAAGGAAGGAAGGAAGGAAGGAACAGTCAAATCAGAAGGGGTCAATTTGACCCGGGAGGATGACACAAGGGTTAAATCTGAACCGTGATCAGAGATATGAGAAGGTAGAAGGTTCGGAGACGTCTGACTGACAGCTGACTCACCCTCTGCATTCAGCAGCTTCCTGTCTTTATGCAGATCGGTGAGGAACAAGCTGTTAACCAGGGTGGATTTACCGAGGCCGGACTCACCTGCAACACAAAGGAAAAGGCTGTTTTTAATATTGTTTGGATGCTTTTAGTCAATATTCATTCAACACTTCTATACTATTTGGATCAAAGCGTAAAAACACCCCAAATGTCTTTTACGCTGAAATGTGACTGTATAAAAGAAATGGACGTAACATCCGTGACGTCACCCATTGGTTTGTGGACTGCTGCTCGGAAGCCAATAGTTTCTAATCTAGGCAGCGCCATCTTGAAAATTTCAGGTGCATGCTGGGAAAAATAAAAACACGGATTCTACTTATATGGGCATGAGGCGGAGCCATGGGCAGAGCGGGGAGGTTGCTATGGTTACGAGGGCTGGATCTCGAGGACATTGGTCAATCAACCTGTCAATCAGGACGTAGCCACGCCCTAATGCATACCCTGCTTTATCGTCACATATAAAATCAGGGAGGCCAAAATGTCCCAAATGAACATCATACTGCATTGAAGAAGGCTTTAAACTAGCGATTGAGACCATAAACACATTTTGAAAATGTTTACTGAGGTTAGAAATCAAGTGAGAAGTTGGTGAATTCTCCATTGACTTGTATAGAGACGGTCGCCCCCTGGTGGCCTTTTGATAGAATGCAGCTCTAAGTTACTTCCTGGTTGGCTTCATTTCAGAGGACCAGAACTCCCCGCCTGGTCAAAGCTAACGTAGAGTCCAGCCTTTAAACACTTACACATACACGTCGTTGTTGTTGTTGAGCTCTACAAACACTCTCAGACACATTCAGATCTAATTTCAGCGGCCAGACTCAGACACACTCTCAGAAATCTAATTATTCTCAGATATCACATCGATGTTTTTTTATTTTATTTTATTTATTTATTTATTTTTTGCTTTCCAGACGTAATAAAAACATGATATCCCACAAATGGGACTCGGGACGCGAGTCTGAACAGAAACCTTCGATCCTTCCACTGATTGTAAGAAATTAGGTCACAAAACGTAAAATCAATCCGGCTCTCATCGTAATGTGTTTGCTCGGAGGGCGTTTAATGAGTTTAAAGTGTAATTAACCTTCCTGTCGTCCTCCCGGGTCAAATTGACCCCGTCTGTTTTGACTGTTCCTCCCTCCCTTCCTCCCTTCCTTCCTTCTTTCCTCCCTTTCTTCCTTCTTCCTCCCTTCCATCCTCATTTCCACCCTTTCTTCCGTCCTTCCTCCCTCCCCCCTTTCCTTCCCTCCTTCCTTCCTTCCTTCCTTCCTTCTTTCTTTCCCTCTTTCTTTCCTCCCTTTCTTCCTTCTTCTGTCCTTCCTTCCTCCCTTTCTTCCTTCCTTCCCGCCTTCCATCCTCCCTCCTTTCCTTCCGTCCTCCTTCCTTCCTTCCATCCTCCCTCCTTTCCTTCCTCCGTCCTTTCCTCCCTTCCTTCCTTCCTTCTTTTTGTCCTTCCTTCCTCCCTCCTTTCCTCCCTCCTTTCCTTCCTTGTTTCTTTCCTTTCTCCCTCCCTCCCTCCTTTCCTCCATTCCTTCCTTCCTTACACTCTCCCTCCTTTTCTTCCTTCTTCCTCTTCTTTCCCTCCTCCCTCCTTTCCTTCCTTGCTTCCTTCCTACCCTCCTCCCTCCTTTCCTTCCCTCCTTCCTTCCCGCCTTCCTTCCTTCCTCCTTTCCTTCCTTCCTCCCTCCTTTCCTTCCTTCTTCCCCCCTTCTTGCCTTCCTCTACCTTCAATACATTTAAAATGATACAGTTATGTATGTATGTATTTATTATTTAATTAAGCCTCCATACTACTATTATTCCCAGTTAACGTGGGAATAATAACTAATAACATTTATTTAATTATTTTTTCTGTATGTATTAATTAATTAATTAATTTTCAGTGTCATGTTTGAACCTCCATACACTCTCATCATTTGACACACATTCAGAGTTCATTAAAAACCCAGACGTAGTGACGTAGCAGCGTTTCATCTCGTCTCACCTGCCACCATGAGAGTGAAGTCAAATCCTTTCTTCACCGACTTCCTGTGCACCTGGTTGGGCAGCGTCGCAAAACCAACGTAATCTTTTTCCTGGAAACACAAAAAATAAGAAAATAAATAAATGAGTAAATAAATATCAGAGTGAGATGTGAGAGGCTCAGCGTCGGGTCAGATCTTCCCTCAGTCACTGTGTTGAGGAAGGAAGGAAGGAAGGAAGGGAGGGAGGGAGGGAGGGAGTGAGGGAGGGAGGAAGCGAGGGAGGAAGGAAGGAAGAAGGAAGGAAGGAAGGAAGGGAGGGAGGAAGGGAGGGAAGGAAGGAAGGAAGGGAAGGAGGAAGGGAGGGAGGGAGGAAGGAAGGAAAGAAGGAAGGAAGGAAGGAAGGGAGGGAAGAAGGAAGGAAGAAGGAAGGAAGGCAGAAAGGAAAGGAGGAAGCAAGGGAGGAAGGAAGGAAGGAAAGAAGGAAGGGAGGAAGGGGGTTGGGTCTTCCCTCAGTCGCTGTGTTAGTAGGACATTTCCCATGATGCTCTCTGAATGTTTTATTCAAGTGGTTTGAAAGGCCTGCGGTTCGGTTCCCAGAGTATTCATAATACAGTATGGCAGGCGGCCACGGACACAAGAGGAGGGGGGGGGTTGTGAGGGGGGGGGGGGGGGGGGGGGGGGGCGGCTTGTGTGTTCAGTGACCGTAATGAAACACAAGCATAAATGTGCAGCTGAAAAGAGACGAAGGGAGAAAGAGGAAGAAGAAGCAAAGCTGGAAAAAAGGGCTGAAACTAACCTTTATTCTACATTACTGGTGAATCCTTCCTTCCTTCTTTCCTCCCTTTCTCCCTTGCTTCTTTCCTTCCTTCCTTCCTTCCCTCCTTGCTTCTTTCCTTCCTTCCTTCCTCCCTTTCTTCCTTCCTTCTTTCCTCCCTCCCTCGTTTCCATCCTTCCTCCCTCCTTTCCTTCCTTCTGTCCTTCCTTCCTTCCTCCCTTTCTTCCTTCCTTCTGTCCTTCCTTCCTTCTTCCCTCCCTTTCTTCCTTCCTTCTTTCCTTCCTCCCTCCCTCCTTTCCATCCTTCCTTCCCTCCTTTCCTTCCTTCCTTCCTCCCTCCCTCCTTTCCTTCCTTACTTATTTCCGTCCTCCCCCTCTCCTTCCTTTCTTCTTTCCTTCCTCCCCCTTTCCTTCCTTTCTTCTTTCCTTCCTCCCTCCCTCCATCCTTCCTTCCCTCCTTCCTGCACAGAAGCATACATGTGGAGCTGAAAAGAAACGAAGGGAAGAGGAAGAAGAAGCAAAGCTGGAAAAAGCTGAAACTAACCTTTATTCTTACTATTGATGAACCTGACACCTACTTAGTCTATTAATATATTAATTTATTAGTCATATTATCAATAAAATGTCTGTAAAATGCTCTTTATAAGTTCTTTAGATGTCTTATTTTGTCCAATCAACAGCCCACAGCTCAAAAATATTCAGTTTAGACCTGCAACACTTACACAGTATATTTTAATTGATTAGTCGATAAACAGAATATTACTTAAATTAATTATTATTGTTAAGAAAAAGAAAAAGAAAAACTGATAAATAATTCTTTGGTTCTGGCTCCTTAAATGTGAATATTTTAGGTAGAAGATGAAATAAGATTATTTTAGGGTGTCATGTTGGGCTTTGGGAAGGTTTTTGTACCATTTTAAAGACAAATGAACTAATTAATTAATCGAAACAATGAACAGTAGGTTAACCCTCCTGTTGCGCTCCCGGGTCAAATTGACCCTATCTCTTTTGACTGTTCCTTCCTTCCTTCCTTCCTTCCTTCCTTCCTTAGTTACTTCCTTCCTTCCTCATTTCCTTTTTCCTCACTTCCTTCCTCTTTCCTCCCTTCCTTCCTTCCTTCTTTCCTTCCTTCCTTCCTCCCTCTTTTCCTCCCTTCCTTCCGTCCTTCTTTCCTCCCTTCCTTCGTTCCTTCCTCATTTCCTTCTTTTCCCACTTTATTCCTTCCTCTTTCCTCCCTTCCTTCCTTCCTTCCTTCCTCATTTTGTTCCTTCCTTCCTTCCTTCCTTCCTGCCTTCCTTGACCTGAGCACAACAGTAGGTTAATCAACAAATGCAAAATAATGATAAGCTGCAGCTCTGATTCAGTTTACTGAGACAGAAGAGACAGAAGACCAGCGAGTTCAGTGACCGTGATGAAGAGGAGCATAACTGTGCAGCTGAGAAGAGACGAAGAGAAGAGCAGGAACAAAAAAGGGCTGAAACTAACCATCAATCTGCCATCTATTTAGTCTTTTAATCTATTAATCTATTAATCTATTAATTTATTAGTCGTATTATCAATAAAATGCTCTTTATAATTCCCCACAGCCCAAGTTTAAGTCTTTAAATGACTTATTAAATCAAAGATATTCAGTTTAGAGCTTCAACACTTTGTCTTTCCTCCCTTACTTCCTTCGTTCCTCCATCCCCTTTCCTTCCTTCCTCCATCCCCTTTCCTTCCTTCCTTCCTTCCTTCTTTCCTCCCTTACTTCCTTCGTTCCTCCATCCCCTTTCCTTCCTTCCTTCTCTCCTTCCTTCTCTCCTTCCTTCTCTTCTTCCTTCCTTCTCTCCTCCCTCCTTACTTCCTTCTTTACTCCCTTCCTTCCGTCTTTCCTCCCTTACTTCCTTCCTTCCTTCCTTCCTCCATCCCCTTTCCTTCCTTCCTTCCTTCCTTCCTTCCTTCCTTCCTTCCTTCTTTCCTTCTTTCCTCCCTTACTTCCTTCGTTCCTCCATCCCCTTTCCTTCCTTCCTTCTCTCCTCCCTTCTCTCCTTCCTTCTCTTCTTCCTTCCTTCTCTCCTCTCTCCCTCCTTCTTTCCTTCCCTCCTTCCTTCTTTCCTTCCTCCCTTCCTTCCTTCCTTCTTTCCTCTGTCCTTCTTTCCTCTGGAAGGAAGCAAGGAAGGAAGGAAGGAAGGAAGAAGGAATGTTGGTATTTCTTCCATATTTTGGTGTTTTTTGTCTCTGGATGTAATAAAGTGATTCCCACACAGATCCAGACTGCCCCCCCCCCATTAACCACCCCCCCCCCCCCCCCCCCCCGTCTGTGTCGCCGCTCTGACTCAGACGCTTCGCTGCCGTCCAACAAAAACCCATGAAGATGATGAAGATGATGAAGATGATGAAGATGAAGAGAGGCTTATGAAACTGATCCGTGGGCTTTTATTTTGAAGGTGTAAAGTTTCTATCTTTAAATAAAGCCTCTCTCAGTGAAGGCGGTGATGTCGTAATGACTGTGATGTGTTTTCCACCTTTGATCTTCCATACAACCAACAATAAGCTCATCTACTAGTCTGATGTATCTTATTCCTCCTTTCCTTACATCTTCCCTTTCTTCCTTTCTGTCTTCTTTTTCTTCCTTCCATCTGTCCTTTCTTCCTTCCTTCTTTCATGTCTTCTTTTTCTTTCTTTCTTTCTTTCTTGCTTTCTTTCTTTCTTTCTTCCTTCATTCCTGTCTACTCTTCATTCTCCTCCTTCTTTTACTTCCTTTCTTCCTTCTATCTGTCCTTCGTCCCTTTCTTCCTTCCATCATTCCTTCCTTCCTTCATTCCTTCCTTCTTTTCCTTCCTCCCTTTCTTCCTTCCTTCCTGTCTACTCTTCCTTCTCATCCTTCTTTTCCTTCCTTTCTTCCTTCTATTTGTCCTTCCTCCCTTTCTTCCTTCCTTCCTTCCTTCCTTCCTTCTCCTCCTTCTTTTCCTTCCTTTCTTCCTTCTATTTGTCCTTCTTTCCTTCCTGCCTTCCTTCTTTCCTTCCTGCCTTCCTTCTCCATCTTTTTAATGATCCGGCCCACGTGAGATTAAATTGGGCAGTATGTGAAGTTTTAATGGTACTTTTCCACCATTATGTGACATTATTGTATAAATGATAAAAGTGATTAATCTAGAAATTTAATCTACAGGTGATTTATTATGTTCTGCATCATCTTGTTTCATCTTTTAATCCAAACCAGGGGTGTCAAACATGCGGCTCGTGGGCCATAACTGGACCACCAAGGGGTCCAATCTGATATCTACTATGAAAAGAAAAGAAAAAAAAGTAATTACAGTTTTTCAATAAAATGATTTTCTCACTTATTTTTGCATACAAACATATTTTAATCAGTATCTGTTACCATAGCAACCCCCAAAAACTGACACACCTGGCTGCTTAATCCTTACACAGTTCATTTTTACATTTGTGAGGAAAAAAAACACCTTAAAACCGTTTTTATTTTAGCCATTAATTTAATAACTTCTCCTAAAATGACCCAGAAAATGCAAAAAACAAAAAGAGGTAAATATTTAAACTTTCTAGAAATGTTTTTATGCACATTTATTCACATTTAATATAATTAATTGATATTGTAATGTTTCTCCATTAATAAAAAAAAGCCAGATTACATTACTCTCACTGCTCTGTGGAAGCTTCATTTAGGACTAATCACCAATTTATTAAAAACTCAAGATGGTTTATGATCCCAAAATTATATATAGAGACTATTTATGAGGAGATAATGTGAAATATGAGAGAAGATTTAAATATAAAAGGGTTTAAAATAAGTGAAAATTGAATAAAGTAAATATGAATAATCACTGTGACTCAGCTCGTTGCTCCAGCTGTGTTTACAGATGTGTGCAGATGTTACAAACTACAGGTTTTATAGACACGTGAATGCTTCAACTTCCGGTTTTTAAATTTACAGCCATGCAGTTAAAGCAGGTCGCTGTTAATCTTAATCTGATGTATTTAAACCCAGCGCGTGCCTCTATGTGTGTGTGTATGTGTGTGTGTGTGTGTGTGTGTGTGTGTGTGTGTGTGTGTGTCTATGTGATATGAGACGTTTACTGACAGTCAGGACAAACCTCTACTCTAATATTAAAGAAATAAAATAAAAGCATTAATAGCCTATCATCATCATCATGGTTGTGTGCTCGTGTTGTGCATCTCTCACCTCTCCATCAGCTGTGGCGCGAGGAGGCAGCAGTCCAGGTTGCACGAGACGAGAGGAGAGGAGGAGAGAGGAGAGGAGAAGAGAGAGAGATGAGCAGCATGCAACGGTGTGAAGGAGTAAGAGAAGGAAAATAAAGGAGATAAAATGAGTAAAAAGGGTTAGGGTTGTTAATCGATGATGTAATGAAGCATCCAGCTGTTTGTTACCTGAGCGGGGCGCGCGACTCCTCAACCTGCTGCTGCTGCTCGTCATCTTGGTGGGATGAATGCGTCCAAACTGGAGGAAGAGGCGGGTCTGGTCTGGACTGGACTGGTCCCTCTGCTGTCTTTCTTTTTCTTTTTTTTCTTTTTTTTATTGTAATAAAAAAAAAAAAAAATGTGCACAATCTTTTATTAAACCACCACCGGAAGAGGAAGAGGAAAAGGAAGATGCATCCGCTGATATGTGCAGGAATGTAAAGAAATGAGCTCGTGGATGAAGATTGAGCTGAGCACGCAGACTGATGCTGAGTGTGAGCTGCTTTTTCTTTTTTTTAAATGTTGTGTATTGTGTGTAAAACTGAGTGCAGTTCACGTGAGACGCCACAGGGGGGCGCTGTTACTCTGCTCCTCCTCCTCCTCGTGCTCCTCATCAGGCCTGCAGAGACTCTCCAGATGTTCCAGATGTTGCTGCTCAGTGTTTATTGGCTTGGATGTGTTTTATTCTCTATATACTTTATTATTTTGGGGGTTTTTATATATAAAGATAAATTAATAGGAATGTCTTTTTTATTTTTTGCTTTAGAAAAGATAAACTATACATCAAAGAACAAGATTGATAAGTTTTGGAAGAGTTGATCTGAGGATTTATTTATTTTTAATTTATTATTATTTATTTATTTGTATTATTATTATTATTATTTATTTTTTGAGTGTTTGTTTTTATTTTTATTTGTTTATTTATTCATCATTTTATTTTTACTGTCTTTTTTGTTGTTAATTTTATTTTTTTATTTATATTTCTTAAATTTATTTATTTATTTATTTTCAGACTTGATCTGAGGATTTATTCATTTATTTTTAATTTATTTATTATTATTATTTTTATTTTATTTTTTTGAGTGTGTTTTTTATTTTCATTTTTTATTTTTTATTTTTTA
>NC_070596.1:29124565-29154565 GCF_027409825.1 Scomber japonicus | reverse complement strand
TTCGCTGAAGCCCCGCCCCCTACAAAGTGTCACCTGTCAATCAAAGTCACCACCTCTACCAGAAACACGGGAGAGCTTTCTGCCGCTAACTTGACTGCTAGCTCGGCGGCTAACTTGGCTGCTAACTCAGCGGCTAGTTCGGTGGCTAACTTAACGGCTAGCTCGGCGGCTAACTGTAGACTGTAGTAGTAGTAGTAGTGTGTGCTGAATGTATTTATACCTCTACAGCAGCAGGGGCGGGTTTATGCTAATCAGACTAGCCTAGCTCCACAATTCAAATCTAAATGGTTGAAATGCTTTTTACACCTTTTTTAGAAATACATTTATGACCTATTTAATGTGTTTAGAAGAAAATGTCTGAATTCACTTTACACAGTCTTTAAGGTGCAAATTTGATGAATTAATACAAACGTTGAACCCGGTGTTCACTGTTTCATTGTTAACTTTTATACTGGACTGCCCTAAAGTGCAGTTTAGTGGCTCTCCTGGAGGTTTGGGTCATGAATCACGGTCTTCGTCAGCACATTTTTGCCCTCTCGTCAAGAGAACTGAAGTTTTCGAGCACTTCAGGGATTGTTTTTTAAATTGGAAAAAGTCCAAACACGCAGCTCCTAGTTGACATGTATATGTCCATGTGCCTGCAGGATGGAGCACGTGTGTGAGAAACATACATGTATGTGAGAATGTGAGTGTATGTGAGCGTTTCCTCCCCACAGACAGCGACGCAGGTCACACAATGACTTCAGCTCGGAAACAGGCTAACGCAGGAAGAACGGACCACAGCGTCGTACAATAGCACATCACATGTGCTCCGAGTCGGTTCCTCGGCTGCCATCGAACACGCCACCTCGCTGGAGGAAGTGCTTATTGTTCTGAGCCAGGCTTTTCTCTTTTTCCCTGGTGGAGGGACAATAGAAGGAGAGGAGGGAAGGGACAGATAGCAGCAGGAAAACTGTGTTTTTATTTATTCTTTGTATGAGGTGAAGGATTACCAAGAACAAGAAGAAACTGCCATGACATGTGTTTGTGTGTTTGTGTTGGTATGTTCTGTTTAATCAAGGCAGAGGACATGATTTTGTTTTGTTCCCTGCCTGCTGCGACGGAAATATGGGTCAAGATGTCGGGAAATAAACAAGAAGTCGATAACACTGTGCTCATTTTCATTTGTCAGGCCGATGTTTGATGACTTTCAAGAGGTTAAATATCTCGTTAGATATGACTGAAAGAAAAAAAAGAGGAGGATGCTGGAAGAAACAGGGTTAGGGTTAGGAGGGAGAGAGAGAGAGAGACATGCAGGCGCAGTAATAGAAAAGAGAAACGAGGAGGTTTTTGTGTGGCGGTCGTGTTATCTCTCTGATTGTGCTACATGGAGACAGGAAATGGTGCTGTTACACACGGGAAATGAGCTGATGGCAGCGATAAGGCGGGAAAATGGCTCCGGAAATCAAAACAAGTTCATGCCGACGCAGCAGAGAGGACGGCTGTGGAGACCGGACTGGGGGAATTAAAGGAGCACTGCACTAAAAAAAAAAAAAAATCTCTATTTTAAGAGTCAAATAGTTGATACAGGATGATGTTTGTAAGGTGCTCGAAACTTGATGAAGGAGATTTCCGCTCACTTAGATCTTTGCAGGATTCACTTTAATCAAATCCTCCAAACAGTTTGTTCCCAAACTTTTTTTTTTCTGTGTGAAGTACACTCTTTCATCACAGCGTTAATTTGGGATTTAGAATTTGGTCTTTTGATGAATATGTTAGTTTTATTTGTTTGAGTTTAATTAAGTTTTTTTCAAAGCCAACAAATCCCCAAAAGATTTCTTATCTTGTGCAAAACACCAACAACTGGAGGAAAGATAAGCCGACTATTTGTTATATATTTCTGTTATTTGAACACCCAGTTGTAATAAATGTAATAAATTGTAATCTACATAGAATTTGAAGATGAAAAAACAAAGAAAAACAATATATTTATTAATTTCAGAAAGTTTTCCTAAATTGCTTTATATACTATATTTGTATTGCAGTGACAGTGCCCTCTGGTGGCCATTGTAAGTATTACAGGAGCAAAAGGGACAAATCAGGTTATTATAAAGCTACAAAACATGAGACTTTAACACAAGACATCACTTTGTTTTGCACCATGTGGACCCCATAAGAGTTAAATTTGGGCTGCAATATGGGTCCCCATGTGGGTTTGTCTGCAGTTTCCATGGTAACCCCACCTGTGTTTGCCCAAAAGGGCTTCAAGTGGGTTCTGACTGTGTTTCAGATGGGGCCCAACTGGGTGAGGTACACATGTGGGGCCCATATGTTTGCCCATATGGGGTTTAATGGGATCAGAATGGACCTTAAATGGGGCCCATTTAGCTAGCCCACATTGGCTTCACATGTGGGGCCCATTTTTCTGAAACAATATGGGCCCATACATTTTGCCCTGTTTATGCCCATGCCTGCTTAGTCCACTTACATCCCATATGGGGCTCATACAGTCAGCCCACATTGGCTTCACATGTGGGGCCCATGTTACTGAAACCATGTGGGACCCACAACATTGCCCAGTTTAAGCCCACTCTTACCCACATAGCCCACATTTAACCCATGTGGAGCCCATATGGACATACTGGCTGGGCATTGATTTAAAAGGACTGTTAACAGGTTAAAAACCTTAAACTTATTTCTATGAGGCACAAAGTCTCGTGTCTAGAAGCATCACGATTTGTTGATTTGGTCCATCACAAGATCTGCTGAGAGCTTTTCTCAATTTCCTCTTAAATATTCTGTTAACTTGATACAGTTTAATAAAATAAAAAGGCATATTGGTACCATCTGTTTCTGTCTCATAACTGACTGTAAATCATGTGTTTTTTGTTTTTCCTTCCACAGGAGAGATTCAATCAATGAGGATTGTGAAACTCATCTATTGTGCAATGTCAGCTTCTTTTATATTGAACCCTATGTCCGCTTAAAAGTTCAGCTCATGTTCAGCCAGCTTTAATAATAATAATAATTGTGACATTTTCTCCAGAATTGAACTTGTTTTAAATCCTTTAGCGTCAGGACTCTGTCAGTATTTACAGGTCAACAGGATGTGCTGGAGGCCTCGGGGCAGCAACTACTGGACCGTAACCAGATGTCATATTGAAAAGCCCACTGACCTCCATGTTCAGTGACATGTTCCAGCATCTATTATCACTTCATCACCCAATGGGAACACTCGGGGAGGGGGAGGGGGGGGGGGGGGCATCAAAACGGCGTCCGTTGACCTGCTGACCCAAAACAGATCCAGAAGCAGCTGAAACAAAAAACAGAGATGATTAGTTAATTAGTTGAGATGTTTTAAGACTTAACTTTTTAATCTGGCTTTCAATTGAACTTCATTTAATTCAATAATCTGTCTTTGTCTTTTATTTCATGTTAAAGCCTGTTTTTTACTACTTGGTCTTTCCTTATTATTCTGTTTTATTTCCTGATTGTCTTCCTGCTTTTATGTCTGGGTTTTACGTCATCACATTTCCTCTTTAGTTGTTTTATTACTCTATTTTCTTCTTATCTTTCATCTTTTTTTCCCCTTTAATACCCCCCCCTCCTCCTCCTCCTCACATTTCTGGTTTCACAAACTTTATTAAATCATTCCTTAATTAGGTTTTAGTCATCTTTTGTTTTATTTGGGTATTCTTAATGTTTTTTACATGTTTATTCTACCTCTGGTGTTTCCTCACTGCAGAGTTATGAGCGTTTCCTCACTTCCTGTTTTTATTGAATCTTATGTTGTTTGTTTGTTTTGTGACTATGTAAAGCACTTACCATGTTATATTACCATGTATGAAAAAAAATGCTGTACAAATAAAGTTTGATTGATTGATTTAGCAAGCAAAAACAACCACTTAACCAAACCTCTCTTCTCTGGTTTATATCATTGTAGACTGACAGAGATATAAAAGGTAGAGAAAACTATTAACTACTATTATTATTACTAAAATAGAGACATTAGCTTTAATTATTCAGGTCTGTGAAGATCAGAGTCCTGTTCTATAAAGCAGGATTACTAAATAAATCAGGCTTATTTCGTTAGTCTGGCTCATTTTACAGCAGATTCGGTTCCATTAAGCTAAAGATCAGCATAGTTCAAGCTCAGTTACCATGGCAACCTGCGCTGGCAAACTAACCTGGTCCGGACCATAGACTGTATAAAGGTCTGGACCTGGCTAATTGTCAGGCTTAGTCTGAGTTGCTGCTTAGCCTGAAAGAAAAGAGATGATTTACTCTATATATACTCATATGCATATAGGGTATATAAATAGACTTTGGTATTAACTCAAGAAATCCTCACATATGAAGTTATGTGTAATAAAGTGGAATGAAACAGGAAACAGGAAACAGGAAACAAGTATTGAACACACTAAGTAAAAGAAGCAAGGAAGCAGCTGAACTGAACTCTGTAAGTATTTAGACAGTAATTCTACCCGAGTAAAAACTAAGACCTTCCCAACCTGACTGCTGCCAAACATTTCAATGGAACTGGTTACAGATGGCTTGTTGGAATCTCTCAGTCTTCCAGTAAGGAGTGTTGGTGGCGTTATGTGGAAGTGGGAGGAACGTCACTTCACCTTTAACCGGCCATGCACATGCAGGAACTCTTGTGGAAGATTCGCAAGAAGTGAAACTGCAAAAATATTTGGACTATAAATGTAATATTTAAGTCCATATGCCTTTAACTGCTGTTTTCTTGGTAGGAAGTGCTGTTTTAGGTATTGGTTTCTAATTAGTACATTTAAAATAAAGTCTAAAAAGTCAACTAAGACTAAGTGTTTAGTGGATGAATCAATTCTGTTAATTGATTAAGGTCCAGCCTGATTAATGACCTCAACCCATGTGTTGTTAGTCATGGTGTGTTTTACATGACGGAGCTGCCATAGTTCACAGAGACAGATCAGACTCATTCAATCCATCAGCAATTTCCTGCCAATCTTTCTCTTGGATTTAGTTTATTGCTGCTGTTTTACCTCTTCTTATGACCTTCCCAACCTGACTGCTGCAAAACATTTCAATGGGACTGGTTATAGATGGCATTTTGGAATATCTGAGTCTTCCAGTAAGGACTGTTGGTGGGTGTGGGATGTGGAAGTGGGAGGAACATCACTTGACCTTTAACCGGCCATGCACATGCAGGAACTCTTGTGGAAGATTCGCAAGAAGTGTAACTGCAAAAATATTTGGACTACAAATGTAATATTTCAATCCATATGCCTTTAACTGCTGTTTTCCCTGGTAGGAAGTGCTGTTTTAAAAAGGTATTGGTTACTACTGCCATAGTTCACAGAGACAGATCAGACTCATTCAATCCATCAGCAATGTCCTGCCAATCTTTCTCTTGGATTTTGTTTATCGCTGCTGTTTTACCTCTTCTTAAGACCTTCCCAACCTGACTGCTGCAAAACATTTCAATGGAACTGGTTACAGACGGCTTGGTGGAATATCTGAGCCTTCCAGTAAGGAGTGTTGGGGGCGTTATGTGGAAGTGGGAGGAACATCACTTCACCTTTAACCGGCCATGCACATGCAGGAACTCTTGTGGAAGATTCACAAGAAGTGCAACTGCAAAAATATTTGGACTATAAATGTAATATTTAAATCCATATGCCTTTAACTTCGGCTTTCTCTGGTAGGAAGCACTGTTTTAAAAAGGTATTGGTTACTGATTAGTACATTTAAAGAATGTCTAAAAAGTAAACTAAGACGTGTTTAGTGGATGAATCAATTCTCTTAATTGATTAAGGTCCAGCCTGATTAATGACCTCAACCCATGCATTGTTAGGTTTTACATGAAGGAGCTGCCATAGTTCACAGAGACAGACCAGACTCATTCAATCCATTGCTGCTGTTTTACCTCTGTTTATGATCACATGTTCAATTTCTTCACTGTGTGGCTCTTTTGTGGAGGATTTTGCCATTTAGCCTGTCTTGATTTAGTCTGATATCGTCAACATGGATGGATCAACCTTTGTGGAACCTGCTTTAGCTTGATCTCATTTGTTATAGACTCATTCAAGTCAGGTGTTCAACAATGAGCCTCTCTTTTCAGAGCAGCTGGTCATCTTAAAAGGTTTCTTTAGCTGCAGGTATCTAAACCTCTGTTGGGGTCGTTAACACCTTCATGATCGGTGAGGTCTCATGTGTTAGCCCACCAGGTATGAATGGGTGTTAAACTGCCTGGGGAGGGATGAAAGGACAACATCGTAAGTGGATAGTAAGTCGTATAATAGACCACCTCGTCTGTTGAGTGATACTTTTTACACTTCGACACAAATCAAATCAATGAGGTTGCTGCTCAAAGCTAAAGGTTCATAATGTGGCTGCAAGTTTTCATTCATACCAAGCAGGATCACACCAGGCATGACTCATTTAATCAGCTGATCTCAATCTTCAGACTGTTCATTGGTTGAATCATGTGTGCTCTTGATTGGTTGGACCAAAAACCTGCAGGCACACCGACCTTTTATGTAATAGTTTGGATATGCCTGATATAGATGTAATAATATTAATAATAATAAGACACTCAAAGACGCTTTACAAAGGACACAATTAAAATATAGAACAATGTGGAGTAACACACCACCAAACAATGTAGAAGAGGAACATAAAAGAGGATAAAACAACAGTTTACAGATTAAAAGCCAGTTTAAAAAAAGGTGTTTTTAGGAGTGATTTGAAGGTATAGGGGTCTGTACAGTCTCTGATGGGTTTGGGGAGTGAATTCCAGAGGGTGGGTGTGTGGTGGGGGGGGGGGGGGGGGGCAGCGGAGAAGTTCGGTGCTTGGTGATATACATGCTGATAATCTGATTCTGATAATAATAGTTTTATTTTGGCTTGAACCAACCCTGACCTGAGTTGGAAGGTATTTCTTAGATATTATCTGTTTATTTTCTATTAATTTATATTCTTCTTTTTGTATTTTATTGAGATATAGACCCTCCCTAATTAACTGTGTCCTTAATACAGTTTTGAATTGAATTGAATTGAAGTTTAGTGAGTTGTGACTTTTAATTCATTCATTTTTGTGTTGAGTTTAAACCTAACACTCACTGTTTATGTTATTTTCTCAAATTGAAACCGAATGTTCACCGCTGTTCATCAGAAAATGTTTTTGTCTGGTTTGCCATGTTGTTGTGTTTGGCACCATTGGGCCACCGTACATACTTTGCTGTTCATTCTTTACATGTTCCAGCTGAGTCTGAGTCACCCAAGCTCAGCATTTCATTTAGCAGATTGAACCCTGTCTGTATTTTACCAACATTTAGCGCCAAACTCCATTCATCACATTATTAGGAAATTATTACGGAGCCGAAGCGTTATCTGCAAATATAATTGAGAAATGACTCGATAATGATTGATTGAAGCACTTAAGGAGTTTCAGTGGCCTCATAATAATAATAATGAACTGAAAAGTGAATTCCCACAGAGTGACTTCAACGTGTTGACACTGAATGCGTCACGTCCTCTGTTTGTTATAACAGGTGGAATTAGTCACCAGAGGAAGAGGAGGCACTGAAAACTGAAAATCTCTTATCAGTGCTGGGTTGATGACTTTCTAGTGGTGGGATTTCCTCCAGTCTGAGTCAACAGCTTGTTAATGTGTGACTAATTACACTGATGCACTGTGAGGCCAGTTTACATTTTTTTTTTTATATGACCAACCCTGCAGCTCAATTTTACTCCTTTAATTTAGGATAATTGGAAATGTGTCACTTCCCCATGTTAATTCAATGTAACTACAAGGTCCTGCTGCTTTCCAATAAGGGCATTGGCTTATGTTCAAGTTTGATTTCTTATTAAATAATAGCTGTACAGATCATGACAGGATGTTAGGGGGTCACAAATAAGGGAACTGAAGCTTACAATAGGCACACACCAGATTAAATATGATGAAGGTTTAATAAGAAATTCATGTGAATCAGGAAGGCTAAGGGTTAGGGTTAGAAACAATGAAGGCTATGTGCTATTTTATTTTAGTTGTACTGTTAATCAGAATCAGAATAACGGTAAAAATAACTAACGTGTAATTATATAAGGTCATGTCCCAGGTCAGCCTTGATTTACTGCTTCATCTATTATTTCCGCTGAACTCTGCCTGAGTCAGTCTCTATTTTTGACTAAATATATTGTATTGTATGTTGTGGAAGCCCCAAAGTTTCAAACTAACTTAGCTGAAGGTTTTTCTCCATAACAGTCCTTTTTTGGCAATTGACTTTACAACCATACTAGTGTAGAAATGACACATAAAAAGCAAAAAATGCATTGTCATAACAAGCAAAATGACTGTGAAATGAGTGTATTATCATTTGGTGATAGCAGGCTGGGATACGGTTGGGAATCTGGAGCCAATGCCATCAACTCTATGAGGCTTTACAGCAGCGTTTTGAGCTCCATACTAATATATCAGCATGGTTATTAACACCCAGTAGAGCTCTGAGATCTACTGACTCAGGTCAGATAGTTGAGCCCAGAGTTCAAACTAAACATGGTGAAGCAGCTTTTAGCTGTTATGCTGCACACAACTGGAACAAACTACCAGCAGAACTGAAATCAGCCCCAACAGTGAACACTTTTAAATCCAGGTTAAAAACATTTCTCTTCTCCTGAGCTTATGATTGAGCTCTTTTAAAGCACTTTACATTTTAATCTTTCATTTGCACGCTTTGTCCTTTTAATGATTTTAAAGCTAATTTATTATTTTATGCTGCAATCATTTTATTTATGTCTTTCTATTTTTCTGTACTTTGTTTTTATTATGGGGGGGGTGGGGTGGGGGGTTAATTGTATGTTTTAAGTTTCTCAAATTACATGTTTTTCTGTTTTATGTAAAGCACATTGAGTTGCCATTGTGTATGAAATGCGCTATATAAATAAAACTGCCTTGCCATTTAACCCAATTTACAGCTGAGGCTAAAGGGAATGTTGTTAGTTTTTTGGTTTATAAAACAGAGTATTGTTGAGCTGATGGAGTAACAATTGATCCTGAGACAAACTTTTCTGATAATTTGATTTTTAGACTTTTTGTCCAAATTTCAGCTTCTAAAATGTGATTATTTTCAGCTGTTTTAAAAGGTCTTCTCTGACAGAAAACTGAATATCTTTGGCAAACAGTGATCAACATTTGTCAACATTTTCTGACATTTCAACCCAACTGTTGTCCTAAAAAGAAAAAGACAGAATAATAAAAAAAAATGTAAAGCCGTGAAGATAATTAGGAAATGCACCAAACTAATCTGCTAATTTTTGCATTAGTGTAATTTGTCAATGTAAAGCAGCCTAATTACATAAACCACAGCTGCAGTTCATCTGATTTAGTGAAACTAATTAAGAGTTGATGTTGGCTGTTTTAACTTTCCTGTTGTCCTCAGGTCAATTTCGACCCAGGAGGACAACAGGAATTAACTCAAAAATGAGGTATAATGTCATGTAAGTGAGGCCTAATGACCATGATTTCCATAAATATGTGTAAAACCTTTGGTGATATGTTGGAATGAAGTTGGCTAAAAAGGTCAGACACAGAATTGGATGATAATGTATAATTCAAACTACCCAGGAAGACCAAAGTTGCAGGAAGACCATCGGAGGGTTAATAGACTTAATAATCAGTCAATCGATGATGAAAATAATAATTAGTCGTACATTAGTTGTTGAGCTACTTCACTCAAAACCACAACTATCACCCTCATGGTGGCGCTACAGGAAAACCCAGAGGAACACCTGGATTCATCTTCTGGGGAACATCTGGGAATGTCTGAACCAAACTTTGTGCCAAATCTCCCCAATCATTGTTCCGTTATTTCAGTTCTGAACAACACAAAACCTGTTAATGGGCACTGCTGATACAACTTCCTGTATAAGAGTCCTGCTGTGCATGATCCTGGCTTCACTAAAGTCAAAACAGAACAATACAAGATCAGACGGATCCCACACAAACCTTAGATCACAAACACATCTGACAAATGTGCCAATTATTGGTACCGGACAAACGCACAACACAACAAAAACCCCAAGGCCTCGCGCCTCCGCAAGTGCCAAACAGCCACAGCAGGTGACATTTCAATGTGGATAATAAAAAGAGTCGATGTGGAAAAAGAGGAGGAGAATATTCCCGGTGGCTCGGAGAACAATGGAGTCAAAGGGAAGTGATAAGAGACAGGACATCCTAACACTGCTGCATCTCAGCCCTCCCACCGCCTGCCAACACGTCACCTTCTGTCAGTCAGCTTCACACACACACACACACACACACACACACACACACACACACACACACACACACACACACACACACACACACACACACACACACACACACACACACACACACACACAATCAAACAGAGAGTCAGCGGACATAAAGAAGGGTCAATTAAATCACTGAGTACAAAATCTCTGCACGAACTGATCCACTTTCACTTATTTCAAGGACACTCATACTGAATCATTTCCTGCAGAGACTCATTACGTAGTGAGTATTACTAGTACACTGTAGGGACTGAAGTCTGCAGGCCCTTTAGTCAAGGCTGTGTTCTGCTGCTAAACTATAACATGTTTTTGTAATGAAACAGTGGTGTGTTTAACGTCCTGTTGTATAGATTTGGTACACTAAGAGAGAATCTGATGCTAAACAGACTGTAAATGTGTCAGATATCACTTGATATGACTAACTCACACTGATGAAGCTCAATAGAAGCTGATCAGAGACTTTAAATGACTGTGTGGACGCACTGTGGATTTAGTCCTCCATCACTTTACATAGGAAGCTCACTTGAAGGAGATATTTAATGCTAAACTGCTGCTAAACGGTTGTGTTCTCACATCCAGGAGCTGATGAGAAACAGTATTTCATTTAATTCTCTGTATGCAAATACTCAGTGAAATGACAATGAAATGAATCTTGAAATCTTGAACAGTATGAACTTCTATGAACCTGACCTGTTTTAAGACACACTTGAAAAATTGTGAACTTGTCCTATAAGCCTCAGAGAACATTGAAAGCAAAGGCTGTTGTGTTTTAATCATGTTTGTGTTGAATGGAGAGAAACATGATTGTACAGAACACATGTTCAACATCAAACTCACCTCTTAACTGAATCACTGTCTGGCTCGTGAGTTTCTTAGGCTGCATTCAGACTGCAGGCGAATCTGATTCTAATCTGATTTTTAGGCCTGACTGTTCACACTGTTTTTATCAAGTGTCCAAATGGGATTTGGCTCTGTTCAGACTGGGCCACGTTAATGACCAATCTGACAGGTTTCTGTGGCAACGTTGTCGTAGTGGAGGCGTCATCCAGCGTGTATTGTGTGATGTCATATAATTGCGACAGCGACAGCAACAACAAACCCTCAAGCTTCTCTTGAACAGAGCCATCTCCCCAAAGATTAAGAATATGGTTTGGTCCTCTGTCCATGGACTGATGTTTACGTCCTCCGTTGCCTCCAGTGATATCACCTAGCAACAACAACTGGAATAAGTCCTCCAGTGATATCACCTAGCAACAACAACTGGAATAAGTCCTCCAGTGATATCACCTAGCAACAACAACTGGAATAAGTCCTCCAGTGATGACACCTAGCAACAACAACTGGAATAAGTCCTCCAGTGATATCACCTAGCAACAACAACTGGAATAAGTCCTCCAGTGATATCACCTAGCAACAACAACTGGAATAAGTCCTCCAGTGATATCACCTAGCAACAACAAATGGAATAAGCGTGTCTGGTGTCTCATAGAGTGACGTAGCGTAGAGAGACATCACGGACAGTCAAATCTGATATGAGTGTTTGGAGCTGTTCAGACTCACACACATCTGTCCAAATTAGATTTGAAACTACCTCCCAAAGATCGTTTCAATCTGGTTTGCAAAAATCGGATCTCATGTGATTTATGACTGTTCAGACTTCATAAGAGCCATCAAGTCAAGAACAACCCACAAACTGCCGCCCATTCCGGAATCGTGGTTGCTAAGGTGGTTGCTAAGGTGTTTCCATGTGGGCTTCAAACCTGCTCTGAATGCTTCGTTAGCAACGACCATCCATTCCGGAATCTTTGTTGCTAAGGAGGTTGCTAAGGTGTTTCCACTCTCATGTCTCAGATGTGATTCAGCTCCAACATGTAATGAAATGAAATCCTGCTACTATAGTTAGTTTATGTTAGCTGACCAATCACAGCAGAGTGGGCTCATCAGGAGGAGGGGGGGGGGGGGGTGAAGCTTAAAGAGACAGAAGCTAAAACAGCATGTTAACAGACAGAGGCTGAACTGAGCGGCTGCATAAAGGACCAGTAGAAGATAAGTAAGGAGTTTTTAACTGGAAAGCATGCAAAGATATTCCAGTAGAGACTCAGAATATTAATACAGAGCTGGAGATGTACAAAAGATGTGTAATTAAAGATCTAAAAAGAGTCAGGCTTCAGTGGCTTCATGAACTGATTCTCTTTCGGTTTATTTTATGATATTTTACTTACTTTCACAGACGATTTCTTGACTTTCCAGACAGTAACTCTCAGTGTTTCTGCACCAGGCCTGCAGGAGCTGGAAGTATGTTGGTGTAACTATAAACACTCAGCCATAGAGACCGAAGAGGAAGCATCTGGCCGTCTGAGGACATGCATGGAGCCATGAACACACAGCACACACACACACACATACACACACATACACACACACATAATGTTTCTGGACTGTAATTAAGTGCGGTGCTCTGGTGTTATTGAGGCTGCAGGAACACAATTTTCATGACCTACTCACCTACTACGTGACATCATGTTTAATTCACCTAACGAGGTTTCCAGAAGGAGTCCTGATTGTGTTTCGCTGCAGGAATGTTGTTTGTCAGCATGTTGACGTCCCCATTGGACCAACACCTGCTACCTCTGTCCTCAATCCCAAAACACTGTCACGTATTTGGCACTGTAATATTTATTAACTTTGCATTATATATATTTCTGCACAAGGGATTATTTTCAGTGTTACACATCCGCACAAATATTTATAGTTCAGCTCAAATTTGTGGTTATTTAAGTCTTTATCTTGGCAGCGCAGCTCTTCCTCCACCCTGTTTGTGTTTATCTGCAGTGGCATCCACCCTCCCATCCTACCCTCCTACCCTCCTACCCTCCACCCCCACCCCCACCCCCACCCCAACCCAGATACCAGTGCACTGATTCAGCCCTTTGCTAACTAACGTATGAGACATGCACCAGCTTCATGACTAAAACTGAAAGATTGAGATTAAGCATCCTCGATGTTAGCAGAGTAATTAGAGTAGGTGTGGTCCGGCTTTATCGACACGCATCACTTTCTCTGTGGTAAACATGCATGCACGCACACACACACACACGCACACACACACACACACACACACACGCATATACACACACACACACACACATGCATGTACACAAACACACGCAAACATGCAAACACACTAACCTTTGTCCCAGTTCCTATTTTCAGACTTTAACGATTCTCCAGCAACAACCTGATAAAACAGTTTAGATATGATCTGAGGGAAGATGTTTCTTTTTAAACGAGAGAAACTTGAGGAAGAATCGCATCCATACGACATATTTAAAGATTTGAAAATCACTCTGAGGCTTTAGTGCTTCTATTTACTGAATTCATGCTTTTATTTCATTTTATTTGACGACTCTAAAGACTTTTATTTTGGCGTGTTGCTTGTCCTTTAACCTTCCTGTTGTCTTCCTGCAACGTCTGTCCTCCTGGGTCAAAATTGACTTTATAAAGCATAAAGGTTTAAATTATCACCCAATTCTGTGTTAGACCATTTTAGCAAACTTCATTCCATCTTATTAGAACAGGTTTTACACATATTTTAGGTAATTATGGTCAATAAGTCTCATTTAAATGAAACTATACCTCATTTCTGAGTTAACACCTGTTGTCTTCCTGGGTTGAAATGGACCTGAGGACAACAGGAAAGTTAAAACAGCCAACATAGACTCTTAATTAGGGTTACTTTATGCAGCTGTGGTTTATGAAATTAGTCTACTTTACATTGAAAAATGACACTAATGCAAAATGTAGCAGTTTAGTTTGGTGCATTTCCTCCTCAAGATTGTTTCATTTGTCTCTTATAATTCCCACGGTGGCATATCAGTAATCAGTAAAGTCCATTTAAATGAAACTACACCTCATTTTTGAGTTAACACCTGTTGTCTTCCTGGGTTGAAATTGACCTGAGGACAACAGGAGGGTTAAAACAGTCAACATCAGCTCTTAATTAGAGTCACTAAATCAGATGAACTGCAGCTGTGGTTTAAGTAATTAGTCTACTTTACATTGAAAAATTACACTAATGCAAAATGATCAGTTTAGTTTGGTGCATTTCCTCCTCAGGATTGTTTCATTAGGCTCTTATTTAAATCTTTATTTCATCTTTATTAGTCTCTTATCTCTCTTTAAATCCAGGTTAAAAACATTTCTCTTCTCCTGAGCTTATGATTGAGCTCTTTTAAAGCACTTTACATTTTAATCTTTAATTTGCACTCTATGTCCTTTTAATGATTTTAAAGCTAATTATTATTTTATGCTGCAATCTTATATTTAAAGCTCAATTCTAGCATTTTATTTTTCTCTTTCTATTTTTCGGGGGGGGGGGGGGGGTAATTGTATGTTTTAATATTTCTCAAATTGCATGTTTTTCTGTTTCATATAAAGCACATTGAGTTGCCATTGTGCCATTGGCTTGCCTTATGATTCCCGCGGTGGCATATCAGTAATCTATAAAGTCCACTTTTATGAAACTGTGTTAAATGTTCAGTTTTCCTTCTTTCAGGTTTTGACGTGACCTGGTTTTAAAGTTTGAGCAGGAAGCAGCCGACGGCCCAGCATGCTCTGCTCCGGCTCTCTCATCAGACTGCTGAGTGTGCAGCGGCTCGTATAGGATGTGTACGTCAGGTCGAGTCGGGCTAAACGTCTGACCGAGGCTCCACTTAAAGAACACACACACACACACACACACACACACACACACACACACACACACACACACACACACACACACACACACACACACACACACACACAACGCAGAGCTGAGCTGAAGGCACTTTTCATCGATGCCGTCTGAGCACAATGCAGTCGCCTCGTCCTGTGTGTGGAGTGCATCCTGTGTGTCTATGAGTGTGTTTTTAAGCCCAAAAGAAAAATATGTCAGAATGTCAGTCACAGAGAAAAAACCACTCTGGAGGGGCGGAGAGTTTAAATATGTGCCCCAGTTTCATGAGTGCAGTCTGAAGTCTAAATATAAACACTCACATTAGCAACAATGGAAGGAATATTCTGCTTATTGGATTGAATGGTTGCACTTGTCTCTATTTTCATTGTAATTACTACTAATGGAGAATGATTGAGACGTTATAGAGCCACTAACATAAAGCAGTTCTGTCATATTACACCAACAGGTCCGGTTTAATATCTGGAATACATCTGAATCCTGATCTTTGTGTGGATTTGAACCCTGGGTGTGACTTTAACATGGATTATTCTCTCCTTGGTCAAACAGGATGCTCCAAAATCACAACATCTGTGTCTCTTTGTCTCCTCACATCTAACTTCTAGTATCAGCATATTTAGTATTAGACAGATTTGTGCTTTGAGTGGATTAAAGTAATGTGGGGCTTTTTCTATTCAGTTATTCTAAAGCTATAACTAGTATAATTATATTGTTTAACATTAGGCTACTAGGGTTTTTTAACAATCTGATTCAGAAAGCAAAACAACTTGCAGGCAGACAAGATTAAATGACCAAATATGGGTACGCACATTTCAGAATGTTTTATCAGATAAGGCTGCTTTATATAAATTAAAGTATTTCTAAGCCTAAAAAACAAAAAAATAGTGTCCCAGATTATAAAATCTGCTCATTCTGAAATGATTTGACACGAAGAATATTAATATATGTGCCATTTTCCTTTTGAGTACAATAGGCTATCTAAGAATAGTCTTTCTAATTTAACTAGCAAACATCTCAGGGATTTCATAATGATATTAAGTGTTGGTATAATGAATTAGATTAATAGATGTAGATATGTTGAACAAGTCAGAATTGTAAAAAGTGTCCCACATTACTCTATTCTACTCTATTCTGCTTTCATTTGTGGTCAAACTATAAGCTAGAGACTCTTGTTCGTGCCTCTAATGAAGCCTGAGACTGATTTTCTCTTCACTCTGAATCACAGGAAGACCCCACACATCTGGTGCGCTCGAGCTCCAACTGGTAAACACTCCAGTGCGCACACGTGCACGCGCGAGATGCTGCTGCTGAGGCTCCTACAGACCTCTGATTGGCTGAGACACGGATGCATGTTGGTGCTGATTGGCTGAAAGTTTGCCCGTTTTGTTTTGATGGAGGTGCAACAGCAGCGTTGGTCCCATAAATGAGCAGCCTGAGAGTCTCCCAGAGCACAGAGCATCAAGAGAAGACAGCTGAGAGGAGAACCCCACACCCTGAAGACCCTCTACTTTTATTACAAGGAGTATCAGTGTGACAGAGAGCCATGCTTGCTGCGTGTCTGGAGCTCCTCGGCTTGGCGCTGTGCGTCACCGGCTCGCTGCTGGTGATGGTGGCCTGCGGGCTTCCCATGTGGAAGGTGACCGCCTTCATCGACTCCAACATCGTGGTGGCTCAGACCATCTGGGACGGTCTGTGGATGTCCTGCGTGGTTCAGAGCACGGGCCAGATGCAGTGCAAGATCCACGACTCGGTGCTGGCCCTGACTCAGGACCTGCAGACGGCGCGCGCCCTCACCATCGTCTCCGCTGTGCTCGGGGTGGTCGCGCTCACCGTGACCGTCGCCGGGGCGCAGTGCACCAACTGCCTCAAGGAAGAGTCGATAAAGGCTAAAGTGGTGAACGCAGGAGGGGTGCTGTACATCGTGAGCGGGCTGTTCGTGCTGGTCCCGCTCTGCTGGATGGCCAACAACATCATCGTGGACTTCCACAACCCGAACCTGCCCCCGTCCAAGAAGAGAGAGATCGGTGCCGCCATCTACATCGGCTGGGCGGCCACTGCGCTGCTGCTGCTCGGCGGGACCCTGCTGTGCTGCTCCTTCTCTCCGGGGGTCAGAGGCACCTATCCCATCAAATACGCCCCCACCAAGACGATCACATCCAACGGAGAGTTTGACAAGAAGCATTATGTATAAAGTGACTGTTGTTATATAAGTTGTGGACTTTTAGTTTGAGGCATGAGCAGCTTCAGGTTGAGATGATGTGAAGATCCTCTGAACTGAACATCAGGGACTCTGTGGCTCACTGTGGCGCTGCTCTGGAGACATTGTAAGCACACTGTGGGTCTAACTGTTGTACATGAAACTGTAAAATATAAGCTTCTTCTTCATGGGGGAGGGGGGGCGTCAGCAGGGTCAAAACACTGGACTGAATGTTATTTAGGTTATTTCAAATATGTGTGTGTGTGTGCAGAGAGAAAGTTAATTTAAGCTCGTGATGAGTTTAAATCTGCTTGATGCTCCTCATGAAGCTTCAGGTGAAGTTTGAGGGTCTGAGTATCTGCACATTCACAGATTCATACATAAAAAAAAACCTTTAAGAGATTCATGTTTGTTCATATTGTAATCATGGCTCTGTGTGTGTGTGTGTGTGTGTGTGTGTGTGTGTGTGTGTGTGTGTGTGTGTGTGTGTGTGTGAAACGCTGCAGAGCTTCATTGTAAATAGATATTGTTCTTTTCTTTTCCTTCTTTCTCTCCATCACTGGACTAATCATGGTTCCCACAGTGAACATGCAGCAGCAGACAGTGAAGCCCATTCAGACCGATGTGCACTCATGTTGTGATCAAAGGAGGGAATTTGCATTTGAATACATTGTACAGTGTTTTTTCTACTTCATGTAATTTTTTTTCTAGTCTTTTTAATATAAAATACTTTTCTAATAAAGTGAAAAAAACAACCGCCTGTCTGAACTGCCTGTCCTTGTTATTAATGAATATAAAGACGACACTTATACCTACACACACACACACACACACACACACACATGTATAATCAGTATAAATATGTATGTAGAGCATCATTATGATCGTCACGTTAATGAGAGCAAAGGTCAGAGACGCAAGTGGCTGCAACACAAGAGGAGCAAACCATGTCAGAGTTTATTGAAACATTTATAAATCTAATTAAATTAACTTAATTACGACATGGGGCGGTTGGGGGGGGGGGGGGGGGGTTATGCATGATAGGTGGATGTGTGTTGGGGTGTTTTGGTGCATAAAAGCAAAGATGAAGAAGAAAAAAGTAACATAACGACATTAAAAAAGGCGTCTGAGGTATGATTAGTGCAAAAAAGGATTAACATGTCTTTACCTAAAAAGTCTATGTCAATGCTTTTCTGTCCATATCTTAAAAAAAGTCAGTATACCTTGTCTAATTTTTTGGCTTCTTGAAGTCTGGGGACCCTTTGAGGATCAGATTAGGAAGGAAGTGTATCACTCTGACCTAATTAGATTAGACTATACTGTATTGTGTTGCATTGTAGTGTGCTGTGATCTGCCAGCTTCATTTTCTTCCTCAACCGACTCAAAGCCTGACCCTCAATCTCATCAATCTCATCAATCCCATCAATCCTCTCCTGGACACTACACGTCATTGCATGGGTTGAACATGAATGTGTATCTTTTGTTAAATAAAAGTTAATTAAAGGATGGGATCTGGGGGAAGGAGGTGGAGGAGAACTGGAGCAGCTACAGATTTGAAGTTGAGCTGCAGAACCGATTTAAATAACTTGGAAACATCTTCAGCACCTGCAAATCAAATCAGAGCAGCAGCAAAACACACAACACACAACAGATGACACGGCAGAGGTCACACAATATAATATGTTCTTACACGAGTGCTTGTTTGCAGGTCAACTGAAAGGAAACAGACAAGAGCCAGAAAGTGACGTCAAAATAATCAAGGCAGCGGTTCACACACCCTGATGGAGCGCTAAACGACTGGTGTGGACCCTGCGGTAAATGGCCCAGAGGCAGGAGAGGCACAAGGCCGGTTTTAACAATGCAGCCGGCAGACTATCGTCATGATCAGCACAATCAGCAGGGTGCAAACTCCAGCGTCAGGAAGCTTGGCCTAGATCTGCACCAGCGGAGCAATCAGTGCCCCCACTCGCTCACGTGGATCAACAAGAAGACGAGCGTGCACGACGTAGAAAAAAACATCAAGCCACAACAAAGAAGCTGCTGGTGATTCACTGATTTTCAAGGACACACACATCCTCAACAACAGGCTTGATGTAGAAAATGTTGTTTAAATGGATCATAAATTATATATTTTTTCCTTCCTGTCAATAAATCTCATGTTTGGATCCGAAGCAACAATCTACTAACGAGTATTGTGTGTGTGTGTGTGTCAGCGTGTGATATCTCATTCCTCCGCTGTTGTGAAAAAAAACTATTAAAAACATGTCAGTGAGTCACATCGCTGCACTGGGTGGTATGGTGGCATGGTGCTGGTTTGGTGTGGGCCTGTAGGGGGCGGTGTTGGGCCCGGCTTGATGTTGTTCTACCTCAGGGGGGTCAAACTCATTTTTGTTCAAGGGCCACATACAGCCAAATCTGATCTCATGTGGGCCGGATCATTAAAAAAGTTTGGAAGGGAGGAAGGAAACAAGGAAGGAAAGAAGGGAAAAGTGATAGGAAGGAAAGAAAGGAAGGAAGGCAGGAAAAGGGATTAGGAAGGAAAGGCAGGAGGGAAGGAAAGACAAAAGGAAGGAAGGATAAGGGATTAGGAAGGAAAGGTAGGAGGGAAAGAAAGACAAAAGGAAGGAAGAAAAGAAATGAAGACAAGGAAAGAAGCAAGGAAGGAAGGATGGAAGGAATGAAGGAAGGGAAGGAAACAGAAGGAAAGGGAGGAAGGAAGGAAGGAAGGAAGGACGGAATTAAAGCAAGAAAGGAAAAGAAGACAAGGAAGGAAGGAAGAGAAGGAAACAAAGAAGCAGAGAAGTAAGAAAGGGAGGAAGGAAAGAAGGAAGGAAGGAAAAGGGATTAGGCAGGGAAGGTAGGAGGGAAGGAAAGACAAAAGGAAGGAAGGAAGGAAGGAAGAACGGGAGGAAGGAAAGAAGGACAGATGACAGGAGGGAAGGAAGGAAAAGAAGATAGGAAGGAAAGTGGGCCGGATTGGACCCCTTGGCGGGCCGGTTCTGGCCCACGGTCCGCATGTTTGACCCCCCTGCTCTACCTCTACTTCTACCTGTCTCCTCTGTTGGTGAGGAAGAAGCACCTGAGAGGAAGGGTAAGGATATGAGGAGTAGTAGAATAATCGTCATTGTCTTTATAGCCTGAAACATTGAGCTGGGGAACCTTTTCTTGTTTTTCCCGCCAGCATGTTTTAGAGTGTTGGGCTTTTATTTTGTTAGTTAAACCCTCCTGTTGTGCTCCCGGGTCAAATTGACCCATCTGTTTTGACTCTTCCTTCCTTCCCTCCTTCCTTCCTTCCCTTCTTTCCTCCCTCCCTCCTTTCCTTCCTCCTTTCCCCCTCCTTTCTTCCTTCCTTCCTTCCTCCCTCCTTCCTACCTTCTTTCCTTCCTCCGTCCTTCCTTCCTCCCTTCCTTCTCTCCTCTGTCCTTCTTTCCTTCCATCCTCCCACCCTCCTACCTTATTTCCTCCCACCCTCCTACCTTCCTTCTTTACTTACTTCTTTCCTCCGTCCTTCCTTCCTTCCTTATTTCCTTTCCTCCCTTCCTTCCTTCCTCCATCCCCCTTTCTTCCTTCCCTCCTTCCTCCCTCCCTCCCTCCTTTCCTTATTTCCTTGACTCGAACACAACAGGAGGGTTAATTTAGTTTAACATCGCGATATCGTAAATGAAAAAATACCGTTAGTCACTTTGTTTAAATGTAGGTAGTGTAGAGTGAAGTCAAACAGCAATATCAAGCTACATTGGCTCCATTGTTAAGTGTCTTTGGGGTCAAATGATGTAATCATGATACTAATAAGCATCCAGGAATTTAGCGTAAACTAAGAAGAGGATTTAAGGAGTAGTGAGAGGAATCGTCATTCTTTTTGTATCCCGACTGCCTGAAACATTGAGCTGGGGAACTCTTTCTTATTTTTCCCTCTAGCATGTTTTAGAGTGTTGGGCTTTTATTTTGTTAGTTTAATTTTGTTTAACATCGCGATATCGTAAATGAAAAAACACCTTTAGTCACTTTATTTAAATGTGGTTAGTGTAGTGTGAAGTATGTCAAACAGCAATATCAAGCTACATTGGCTCAATTGTTAAGTGTCTTTGGGGTCAAATGATGTAATCATGATGCTAATAAGCATCCAGGAATTTAGCGTAAACTAAGAAGAGGATTTAAGGAGTAGTGAGAGGAATCGTCATTCTCTTTGTAGCCTGAAACACTGAGCTGGAGAACTCTTTCTTGTTTTTCCCTCCAACATGTTTTAGAGTGTTGGGCTTTTGTTTTGTTAGTTTGTTATTTTAGTTTAAGACGGAGATATCGTAGAAATGAAAAAATACCTTTAGACTCTTTGTTTAAATGTAGTTGGTGTAGTGTGAAGTATGTGAAACAGCAATATCAAGCTACATTGGCTCAATTGTTAAGTGTCTTTGGGATCAAATGATGTAATCATGATGCTAATAAGCATCCAGGAATTTAGCGTAAACTAAGAAGAGGATTTAAGGAGTAGTGAGAAGAATCATCATTCTCTTTATAGCCTGAAACACTGAGCTGGAGAAGCGTTTCTTGTTTTCCCTCCGGCATGTGTTGGAGTGTTGGGCTTTTATTTTGTTAATTTCTTATTTTAGTTTAGGATGGAGATTACACTTTGCTATCTTAGAAACGAAAAAATACCTTTAGACACTTTGTTTAAACGTAGTTGGTGTAGTGTGAAGTCAAACAGCAATATCAAGCTACATTGGCTCCATTGTTAAGTGTCTTTGGGGTCAAATGATGACATCATGATACTAATAAGCATCCAGGAATTTAGTGTAAACTAAGGTCTACCATACCTCAGGTTGATCCGATCCAGTACAGCAGACTCTTCATTTAAGCTCCATCCATCCGTTTTCTGACTCCAACCAGAGTCGGGTCACGATGACGTTCGGCCGAGCAGTGAAACCCAGACCTCCTTCTCTCCAGCAACGATCATCAGCTCCTCCTAGACCAGGAGAGATATGTAACCCCTCCAGCGTGTTCAGGGTCTCCTCCCACACAGATGTACCTGTAAAACCTCTAAAAAGGAGGTGTCCAGGAGGGTTAGGGTTCCTCACCAGGGGCCCAGGGTTCCTCACCAGGGGCCCAAGGTTCCTCACCAGGGGCCCAAGGTTCCTCACCAGGGGCCTAAGGTTCCTCACCAGGGGCCCGGGGTTCCTCACCAGGGGCCCAAGGTTCCTCACCAGGGGCCTAAGGTTCCTCACCAGGGGCCTAAGGTTCCTCACCAGGGGCCCGGGGTTCCTCACCAGGGGCCCAAGGTTCCTCACCAGGGGCCCGGGGTTCCTCACCAGGGGCCCAGGGTTCCTCACCAGGGGCCTAAGGTTCCTCACCAGGGGCCCAGGGTTTGTCACCAGGGGCCCGGGGTTCCTCACCAGGGGCCCAAGGTTCCTCACCAGGAGCCTAAGGTTCCTCACCAGGGGCCCTAGGTTCTTCACCAGGGGCCCAAGGTTCTTTACCAGGGGCCCGGGGTTCCTCACCAGGGGCCCTAGGTTCTTCACCAGGGGCCCAAGGTTCCTCACCAGGGGCCCAGGGTTCCTCACCAGGGGCCTAAGGTTCCTCACCAGGGGCCCTAGGTTCTTCACCAGGGGCCCAGGGTTTGTCACCAGGGGCCCAAGGTTCCTCACCAGGGGCCCAGGGTTCGTCACCAGGGGCCCAAGGTTCCTCACCAGGGGCCCTAGGATCCGTCACCAGGGGCCCAGGGTTCCTCACCAGGGCCCCTAGGTTCGTCACCAGGGGCCTAAGGTTCCTCACCAGGGGCCCTAGGTTCCTCACCAGGGGCCCAGGGTTCCTCACCAGGGGCCTAAGGTTCCTCACCAGGGGCCCAAACCACCTCAGCTGGCTCCTTTTGATGTGAAAGGAGCCAGCTGAGGGGCCTGAACTCCTGAACCGATCTTTAAGGCTGAGCCCAGAACTATGGAAGCTGCTGAGTGACGTTACATCTAGCTGATAACGACGATGCCTCATCACAGAGCAGGTCGGCTTTAAAAGCTCCTCATAAACACTCTGAACTGGGATTTGACTGGTTTCCAGTATAATGCAGCACAGCTTTAAGTTAGAGACACTGGCTCCTCTGCTGTTCTTCATACTGACTGATTTAAGTTTGTTTCGTGAGTTAACCATCTTATTGTGATCTAATCAAATCAAGTCAAAGTTTAACAAAGCACATTTAAAACAACCTAAGTGCTGAACAAGCTCAAGACACAATATATATAAATATAAAAAACAATTATGAGTATGATAAACTATAAGAACACAATAGATAAAAGCATCTTATGTATATTAAAGCTGTTTCTAAAAGGTCTCAATTAGATTCCTTTAATAAATAATGAATGTTTAATCTTGTAGATTAACCCTTTATTGGGCAAATAATTATATTTGGTAACTTCTGTAAATATCCCAAAATATCCTTCCTTCCTTCCTTCCTTTCCTTCCTCCCTGCCTTCTTTCTTCCCTTCCTCTTTTCCTTTCTCCCTCCCTCGTTCCTTATTTCCTCCATCCTTCCTTCCTTTCCTTCCTTCCATGTCCTTCCTCCCTCCCTCCTTCTCTCCTCCCTTCCTTCTTTCCTTCCTTTCCTTACTTCCATCTGTCCTCCCTCCCTCCTTCTCTCCTCCCTTCCTTCTTTCCTTCTTCCGTCCTTCCTTCCATCTGTCCTTCCTCCCTCCCTTCCTTCATCCCCCTTCCTCCCTCCTTCCTTCCCTTCCTTTCAATGAGTGTCCTATAAAGGGTTAAGCTGGAGCTAATAATCAAGATAATAAAGATAATTAAATGTTTTATATGTAATCACTAAATATAATGTATAAAACTGAAGTAGCTCAAATTGAGTTTATCTGCATTACTTGTTACTTTCAACCACAGTGGATGAAATAAAAACCCATAATTCTTAATATTAATAGGAATTGTGTTTTTATTATTATTATCATCATCATCATCTGCACACGATAAATTACAATAAAATATGTACATTGGAGGCACAAAGAGGTCTGTGAAGAAAACACAAGAGTGGAGCAGAAACGTTTCATTCCAGCCTCTTATTCACAGATTTAACCTCAACCTGCTTTTTTTTTTTTTAACTTTCTCTAAAAACAAACAAGCTAATGTTCATGATTCAAGTATTAAACTCTGACATTCAGAAAGCTCACATGAGTCAAACTGAAGGAGGCAACTCTGTACACTCTGAAAGAAAAGAGAGGAAAAAGAAAAAAAAAAAGAGATTTTTAATGCAGCATTTCTGGTGACTGAAGCAGAAATGGGGTCAAGAAACAATGAAGGCACCACGTCGCCCCCTGGTGGTGAAAACCGGAACAATCATTTCAATTAACACAATAAAACTGGCTTTCTTAAAGGGCCAGTTCACCCAAAAATCAACTGGAGATCTTTTCTTTTTTGATTAGGTTTGACAAAATAATCCATTTACAAGCTTTATTTTTTATTTTTTTATATTTTTAAAAGAAGCTTTGAAGCTGAATGTTGGCGCTGGACGTAAATCAGGAGGTGCAGAATTATCCAATATGGACAAAAAACAGTAAGAGGACCTTGAGTTGGGATTATTTTGTCAAACTAAAGAATATTATTATTATTTATAGGAACTATTTCTTATGGATTATTCAAAGTAAAGTTGGATATTTGCTTTTTTAATTTCTCAAACATATAATTTTTAATTTTTTGGAGCACAAGGAAGTAAATAAGAGTCTTGTTTTTTTGTACTGGAGCTGCTGCAGAGGATTCACTGGTCTAAAAAAAACAACAGGAAGTGACTTAATTACCTCTTATCATCATTAGAGGAGCTGCAGCAGTAACATGAAAGCTATTTAAATACCTTAAAACCCCCAAAGAGGCTTAAGGTCATTTTCAAATTCACTGTCTGAGGATTTAATTATTCCCAATGTCTGTCGGATATAAACCTCCATAAATCCACTTAGAAACTAGAGAGATAGAAGATAAAGAACTTACCTGAGAATCATTGAATTTTTACCTCTTAGATACGCTCTTATTTTAATCTACGCGGTGTAACAGAGACCTAAAACTTTATACTTTAAGTCTATTTCCTTTTTCTTTTAAACTCGTCACCTTCAGTTGTATTTATTGGGCTCTGAGTGCTTCCAACACTCTGGTGACCGACGCTCAATGCTGCACCTGAACGCCTCGTGGTGTAGACACGCAGACTGCTGCTGCTACTACTCACGGTGCGTTCACTGTCCAGACATGAGGTTACGTTTTTTCCAGTATCGTAGTAATCCAGTGATAGTCGATAGTCGCTGAGTTTTTTTCAGTGAAAGGGTTACCATGGCGATAGTTGAGCTGATTTGGCAGATTTTAAACGAGACTTAATGGAGATTTAATGGAGGTTATACTTTATTTAATAGTGTGTTTAATACTTTTGATTGTTTTCTTTGTACAATTTGGGGTATTTTCAGTAATTACTTCTTAGTTTTTTTCTCCATTTGATAGTTTGAGGTGTTTTTTCGGTCGTCTATAGCAACTGTAACCAAGCAATTTCCTCTTTTTCCTCTTGTTTTCTCTTAAATACAGTATTTTATAATCATTATTATTATCACTATTGTCATGACTATAGAGGTAAAAGTTATTTCTACTTCTTTTGGGTGACCTGACCCTTTAAACTGTGAACATTACTGACTCTGTTAAGGCAGTTTTGGAGGCAGGTGTGAAACTGACAGGTATTCCTGAATGCCCTTCTTTAGACAGCGGAGGTAATTAAACGTTTAAATTCGGCTGAATCTTCTTTGATCTTCTCGTAGTGTGATCGCTCACGTCGTCTTTATCTTATCTTTACGGATGAGGAGGTGATGTCATGTATATTTTGGGATTATGTCCGTTTACTGCTGGTATTCCTTCAGGAGGTTTCCAGCGATCACCAGCCTCTGGATCTCACTGGTTCCCTCGTAGATCTCAGTGATGCGGGCGTCTCGGTAATGCCTCTCTGCAGGCATGTCCGCTACGTAACCCATCCCACCCAGAACCTGGATCGCCTGGTTTAACACACAACGAAATAAAAGTTAGGGGAAAAAAAGCAATCAGGAAGTTTTAATCAGTATTTTTTTTAAACTCTTAGAGCCTGATTTACTAAAGCTCTGCGTGTGCAAAAAATATACAAGCTGATCTACTAACATGGTGCACTGAGGTTTGCATCTTTCAACTGTGCAAAAAGATAATACTCACAGTCTGTCCATTTAGTATGTTTACCTTAATTAATATGTAATATGAGGCGTTTTAACCCCTTAAGTGTGTGTTGCGCACAGCCTAGGAAATAAATGTTCCAATTCACACAGTTATTTAGCACACGCATTGTGATTTACCAAACCTGAAGGTAATTTTACTGATGGTAACTGCGTCTATAAATAATAACTTTGAAGGGCAGGTATTAGGCCTGCAACGGATCATCATTGGTCCGTGATCCGTTCGGACCATCTATTTCGGTTTGGCACACGCATGATACGCGGATTGATTTATGAAAAAAAAAAAAAATGTGCGCATGTTCAGTCCACACACAGCTGTAACCATTCCTGCTAGTTCCAGGGACAGAGCTACTTAACACGCTCTGGGTAAAAGTCTGCAACAGTTCCCTTTTCAATAAGCAAACTATGGCTCGTTGTGATTTATTGTCCTCAGTGTACAACATGTAGAACAGTGGGCATGGAAAATAAAAGTAGGCTAGACTTCGGTGACTACTGTAACGATAACTGCTGCCTCTAGTGCTACGTCTGTTTCCTTATACTCGCGCTGCCACACAAACCAGTCGCCTAGGTTAGCCTACCACACAGACGTAACACGTAGCTGACATATGAAAACATGTTTATTTGTCTTGTCTATTTTTTTTTGGCTGATCCGAAAAATGATCCGATCCGTGACTCTGATCCGAGGAACGATCCGAACCGTGAGTTTTTTGATTCGTTGCACCCCTAGCAGGTATTAACTAGCTGTTACCATGGAGACGAGGAGACGGAGGCACAATGACAGATTTTTTTCCACCCATATTAATATTTTTGGTTTTACTAACAGCATACTCTCTCATATGTGTGTTTTTCTGGTAATATTAGTTTTTATTATAACTCAATATATAAGTTAACCTCTTCCACTAGAACCTGATCACATTTCATTTTACGCTTGCAGCTTTCTGCTCGTCCAAACTCTCCATTAAGACACAAAACCCTCATTTAAATATTACTGTCTGCACCTGTTGCTCCTGTTTTCATTTACACAGTTATCTTAGTAGATCACCTGCAAAACACACAATCTATTGGACTGTGCACGCTATTTAGTATTCATTTGGGATCTTAGTAAATCAGGCCTATCTTGTTGTTGTTTTCTGACCTGATGTGAGCAGAAGGTGGCGGCTTCAGACGCTGATAGTTTGGCCATGGCTGCTTCCTGTGAGGAGAGAGGAGAGAGGTTAATATCACACAGCTGTGAATGAAGTGAGACTAAAGACTGATTTATACTTCTGCGTCGGAGCGAACGTGTTGCTTGGGGGTGTGACTGTGTGTGTGTGTGTGACTGTGTATGTGTGTGTGTGTGTGTGTGTGTGTCTGTCTGTGTCTGTGTGTGTGACTGTGTGTGACTGTGTGTTTCTGTGTGTGTCTCTGTGTGTGTGTGTCTGTGTATGTGTGTTTGTGTCTGTGTGTATCTGTGTGTCTCTCTGTGTGTGTGTGTGTGTGTGTCTGTGTGTGTGTGTGTCTCTGTGTGTGTGCGTGTCTCTGTATGTGTGTGTGTATCTCTGCGTGTGTGTGTGTGTCTCTGCGTGTGTGTGTGTGCGTGTCTCTGTATGTGTGTGTGTGCGTGTCTCTGTATGTGTGTGTGTGTGTGTGTGTGTCTCTGTATGTGTGTGTGTGCGTGTCTCTGTATGTGTGTGAGACTGTGTGTCTCTGTGTGTGTGTGTGTGTGTGTGTGTGTGTGTGTGTGTGTGTGTGTGTGTGTGGTTTCAGAGGAGTCTCTATCTGTATCCTTGTTTATCTTCCGGTCACAGTAGCATGTAGCATGTAGCATGTAGCATTGTGCTATGTGCTCTAATAACAGAAAACACCTTTTGTTCATTATTAATAAATAAAGCAACTGCCGGAGGAACTGACGCTTTGACCGGACCGTTGCTGTGACGCGTAGTTAGGATTTTTTGGAGGTGCACGTCAGGCTATGGCGTAGGGGTCCGAGCTCTGTGTAGGTACGCTGTAGCTACGCCGTCGGTCTGACACAGAAGTATAAATCAGCCTTTACTGTTTCAGAGGTTAACGTTACCTTAGAGAACGGCTTCTGGGCGTCTTTGAGAAGAGCGGCTTTCCAGGTGAGCAGACGAGCGCTCTCGATGGCCACGGCCATGTCAGCTAGTTTGAACTAGAAGATGGAAGAAGAAAAAAAAGAAGTATTGATTGGTTGACGGTAAAGGAAATTAAATCAACAAGTTTGATAATTAATCTTTCTTTAAAAGCTGAATTAACCCTCCTGTTAATTAACCCTCCTCGAGTCAAGGAAGGAAAGGAGGGAGGAAGGAAGGAAGGAGGGAGGTAAGAAGGAAGAAGGAAGAAGAGGAGGGAAGGAAAGTGGGGGGGGGGGGGGGGGGTTAGGGAGGTAAGAGGGAAGAAGGAAGGAGAGGAGGGAAGGAAGAAGGAAGGAAGGAAAGGAGGGAGAGAAGGAAGGAGGGAGGTAAGAAGGAAGAAGAGGAGAGAAGGAAAGGGGGGAGGAAGGAAAGAAGGAAGGAAGGAAAGGAGGGAGGAAGGAAGGAAGGAAGGAAGGAGGGAGGAAGGAAGAAAGGAAGGAGAGGAGGGAAGGAAAGGGGGAAGGAAGGAAAGAGAGAAGGAGGTAAGGAAGGAAAGGAGTGAGGGAGGAAGAAAGGAAAGGAGGGAGGAAGGAAGAAGGAAGGAAAGGAGGGAGGAAGGAAGAAAGAGAGAAGGAGGTAGGAAGGAAGCTCATTATAAAGCTTTATGATGAGTATCAGAGAAGACATGTTATAGATACACTGCAGCAGTTTAATGAAAGTTGGGCTCAGGCTAATTACTGGAGGCATCGTTACCTGGATGGCTTGCAGTTTGCCGATCGGGGCTCCGAAGGCGGTGCGTTTCTGAGCGTAGTCTGCAGCACAGTCCAGAGCAGCCTGAGCGATGCCGAGAGCCTGACCGGCGATACCGATACGACCGCTGTCCAGAGTTTGCTACGAGAGAGAGACACAAAACATGATTTATAGATTTATAGATTTATACAGCTCTAGTGGAGCTGGAGGAGGCACACATATATAGGACACACACGCACACACACATATATAAGACATATAGGACACACACTGTCACACACACACACACACACACACACACACCTAGGACACACATAGGACACACACTGTCACACACACAGGACACACACTGTCGCACACACACACACACACACACACACAGGACACACACTGTCACACACACACACACACCTAGGACACACATAGGACACACACTGTCACACACACACACACACCTAGGACACACATAGGACACACACTGTCACACACACAGGACACACACTGTCGCACACACACACACAGGACACACTGTCACACACACACATACACATATAGGACACACACATAGGGCACACACAGGACACACACTCACACACACACACATAGGACACACACACACATAGGACACACACACTGTCACACACACATAGGACACACACTGTCACACACACTGTCTCACACACTGTCTCACACACACACACACACAGATAAAGAGAGTTATTGTTGATCTTTCTGTTCTTTTTATTTCCTTGTGTGTGT
>NC_070596.1:29049565-29122065 GCF_027409825.1 Scomber japonicus | reverse complement strand
GACTAAGGAACAGAACCAACAGAGAGCAGATTAAAATGTGCAGAGATATTAGAGCTGAGCGGGTTACCATGACAACAGCTCACACATCACTTCCTGGTTTTTAATAATCAGTCAGTAAACTCAGCATCGTCTGACGCAGGCTGGAAACTCTGCACTTTTATTTACAGTTAAAACATTTCACCGTGTGTTTCAGCTTCTGTTAAACTAACAGAGCTGCAGCAACTTCCTGTCTAAGCTTTTCAAAATAAAACCTTTGTTATTGAGCGCTATCTCATTATTATTAAAAATCGTTTCCCCTCGATTTTATTAATTTTGAGATGGGAGGAAGGAAGGAAGCAGGCAGGGAAGGAAGGGAGGAAAGGAAAGAAGGAAGGGAGGAAGGAGGGAGGGAGGGAGAAAGGAAAAGAGGAAGGGAGGAAGGAAGGAAGGACAGAGGAAAGAAGGTAGGGGGAGGAAAGAAAGAGAGAAGGAGGAAGGGAGGGAGGGAGGAAGGGAGGGAGGGAGGGAGGAAGGAAGGAAGGAAGGAAGGAAGGAAGGAAGGAAGAAAAAAAGAAGGAAATGAGGGAGGAAGGAAGGAGGGAGGGAAGGAAGAGAGGAAGGAAAGGAAGGGAGGAATCGTAATCACGATCAAATTTCTATTATAATGGTGCAGGAGGGCGGGACTTTGCACTCACATTATTAACAGAGACGACGACTCCGGTGCTCGCACATCCTCTGCTGATCTCCTCCATGGCCAGACTGTACGCCAGGTAATCCATCCCAGCTCCTCCCAGCTCCTCAGGAACCTCCATGGCCATCACACCCATCGCTCCCAGCTCCTGGATCTGAACACAGGAAGCAGAAACAGGATTTAATACTTTTATTTCCTCACATAAACTCAAACTAGGTCTGAGCAATTCATCGAAATATAATCTAAACCGACATTTAGAAACTCTAATCGACTTAATCTTGCTCATGTCAGTTAATGGTGGTGTTCACTGTTGCCATGACAACAAAGGTTGCATATCTTTAATGGAGGAAAGGAAAGTAGGAAGAGAGGACGGAAAGTAAGGGAGGAAGGAAGGAAAGAAGGTAGGGGGAGGAAAGAAAGAGAAAAGGAAGGAAGGAAGGAAGGAAGGAATGAAGAAAGAAGGAAAGGAGGGAGGAAGGAGGGAGGGAGGGAAGGAAGGGAGGAAAGGAAAGGAAAGAAGGAAGGGAGGGAAGGAAAAAAGGAAGGGAGGAAGAAAGGGGAGGGAAGAAAGAGAGAAGGAGGGAAGGAGGGAGAGAGGAAAAAAGGACAGAGGAAAGAAGGAAGGGAGGAAGGTAGGGGGAGGAAAGAAAGAGAGAAGGAGGGCGGAAGGAAGAAGGAAAGAAGGACAGAGGAAGGAAAGAAGGAAGGAAGGAAGGGAGAGAGTGGTGACTGAGTGTGTACGAGCCTGTTTAGCGGGGAACGTGTGCTCTTTGTCCAGTTTGGCAGCGATGGGACTCAGCTCTCTGTCGGCGAAGTCTCTGCAGGTCTGTCTGAGGAGCTGATGAGTCTCTGGAAGCTCGGCCAGCTGCGTCAGACTCCGACAGCCGGTCAGACACAAGCTGAGAGCTGAGAGAAGAGGAAGAGGAGAGAAAGAGGAGAGAAAGGAGAGAAAGGTTCAGGTTATAAAAGCTTGAACCGGCCGATTTTGGGCAAGTCAAAAGTAAAATGCAACCTGTGTCAAACGGAGTTTAACTACCACCGGAGTACGTGGAGTTTGAGTTAGCACCTCCACGCTAAACACCCAGGTGCAGCCAAGCCAGCCTCAGCTCCACCAAAGGCCCATTTTGGAGTGTGGGAGTCGCAGCAGAGCCGTGATTGATTCCCAGTTAAGACACTCTGGTAAGAAATGCTTTACATTATGGGCTTAAAACTGCCTTCAAATGGAAAATAACAGGATTTTAAACATGCAATTCAAAACGTGATTAATCTCGATTAACTATGGAAATTCTGCGATTAATCTCGATTAAAAAATTAATCGTTTGACAGCCCTAAAAGAAAGATTATTTTTTTCTAATTATTGCAGCTTCAAATTCGTGTTTCATGAAGTATAAACACAGTAAGAAAGCTTCCTGTAAAGCTCATCATCATAATACATAGAGTTTTTATTTACAATGGATTGTTTTGGGTATTTTATTTTGACATTTCCTATTAAGCAGATGTATTTTATTTTGATAAAAAGGGGGTCATTGAGGATAAATCTGTGGCACATGGATCAAATAAAGACTTTGCCCTCATCCAGCTGCATTTTCATTCATCATGCCGGACGTTTTAAGACTGATTTCACAATAAAATAAATAACTTATTGACATAGTGATCTTTGATAAAAACTAAAAGTTCAGTCTCAGTTCTGAATAAGATTGAATTAAATATAATATATATATATATTCTGGTCACAGCTGGGCTCAGTTTTAGGAGGAATAAAGCTAGTTTTCTTCTCTATTATTGGGTCATTATTCATGGTAGTTTTTGAGTTTCTTTTAACATAAACACAAGGTGGCAGATATGAGACATACTTCCTGTTGTTACAGGATACAGATTAAACACAGATAAGAGTGTGAGAATTGTTTTTACAGGTTATTCGATCCTTTCATCGACCGGTTTGAGTCACAGCTGAACAATGAGACTCAGCCGCAGCTGCTCAGACACATGACGTTATTACAAGTTATTATAATTATTATTCATTAAGATTTGATCTGCTGTGATGAGAAACACTGACAGAGAGGAAACTGAGGAGATTTGACTGATTGCTCCACTACATTTATTTAACAGCTTTAGTTACTTTTCAGATGCAGATTTGACTCAATGGATAATATAACAAGCTTTTAAAATACAACACATTGTTAAAGATGAAACCAGTCAGCAGTGTGTAGTCGGCTCACATCTCAGATGTCTATGAGTTGTTAACAGCTCCACCAAATACTGATTCTTCCCTCTAAACCTCTCACATGCTTTCATTTCAACAAATGTTCAAATGATCCAATACTTCAGCAAAAATCAAAGATTAGAGAAAAAGTCCAAAAACTGAAAACACATTTGTGTATCAGAACTTTGTTTTTTCTTCTTTCCCATTAATCATCTCAGCAGCCCTCACTATCTGCTGACCCTTTGGAGGGGCCCCACCCCTAGGTTGGGAACCACTGGACTAAACTAGCTAACTGTATATAAAGTAGTGTAAACTAGCTAACTGTATATAAAGTAGTATAAACTAGCTAACTGTATATAAAGTAGTATAAACTAGCTAACTGTATATAAAGTAGTGTAAACTAGCTAACTGTATATAAAGTAGTATAAACTAGCTAACTGTATATAAAGTAGTTTAAACTAGCTAACTGTATATAAAGTAGTGTAAACTAGCTAACTGTATATAAAGTAGTGTAAACTAGCTAACTGTATATAAAGTAGTGTAAACTAGCTAACTGTATAAAGTAGTGTAAACTAGCTAACTGTATATAAAGTAGTATAAACTAGCTAACTGTATATAAAGTAGTGTAAACTAGCTAACTGTATATAAAGTAGTGTAAACTAGCTAACTGTATATAAAGTAATGTAAACTAGCTAACTGTATAAAGTAGTGTAAACTAGCTAACTGTATATAAAGTAGTGTAAACTAGCTAACTGTATATAAAGTAGTGTAAACTAGCTAACTGTATATAAAGTACTATAAACTAGCTAACTGTATATAAAGTAGTATAAACTAGCTAACTGTATATAAAGTAGTATAAACTAGCTAACTGTATATAAAGTACTATAAACTAGCTAACTGTATATAAAGTAGTATAAACTAGCTAACTGTATATAAAGTAATGTAAACTAGCTAACTGTATATAAAGTAGTATAAACTAGCTAACTGTATATAAAGTAGTGTAAACTAGCTAACTGTATATAAAGTAGTGTAAACTAGCTAACTGTATATAAAGTAGTGTAAACTAGCTAACTGTATATAAAGTAGTGTAAACTAGCTAACTGTATATAAAGTAGTATAAACTAGCTAACTGTATATAAAGTAGTGTAAACTAGCTAACTGTATATAAAGTAGTGTAAACTAGCTAACTGTATATAAAGTAGTATAAACTAGCTCCACCTCCATCAGCTACAACAGTAACATGCTGCTCTAACACTGATGCTTCACTATTAATAATCTAATGATATCATATATAACAATATATCATTACTTTTACTGTAATACTGCATACTATATCACTATAATACTGCAGTACTTTTACTGTAATACTGCATACTACATCACTCACAATACTGCAGTACTTTTACTGTAATACTACATACTACATCACTATAATACTGCAGTACTTTTACTGTAATACTGCATACTACATCACTATAATACTGCAGTACTTTTACTGTAATACTGCATACTACATCACTATAATACTGCAGTACTTTTACTGTAATACTGCATACTACATCACTATAATACTGCAGTACTTTTACTGTAATACTACATACTACATCACTATAATACTGCAGTACTTTTACTGTAATACTACATACTACATCACTATAATACTGCAGTACTTTTACTGTAATACTGCATACTACATCACTCATAATACTGCAGTACTTTTACTGTAATACTGCATACTACATCACTATAATACTGCAGTGCTTTTACTGTAATACTGCATACTACATCACTCATAGTACTGCAGTACTTTTACTGTAATACTGCATACTACATCACTCATAATACTGTACTTTAACTGTAATACTTAAGCTACATCACTGATTATACTACAATAGTGTTTTTAAAGTAGCTCAATGTTTAATTTTAACTTTCTGTTATTTAGGTGAAAGGTCATCTTCACCATCAGTCACCTTTAGCTCACACTAGTATTATAAACGTATCAAAAGACACAAGAATAGCTGTTAAACTATTTACCAACAGGCTGATATAAGTTTCCTCCCCTATAATCACCTTTAATCAGCTGTTTTAATGTCCTAATCTTTATTTTATAACCTTATATAGCCGAGAAGCTAACAGCACTCATAGGTTAGCGTTACGTAGCATGCTAAGCTAACCAGGTATTTCCAGCTGTTACAGCAAATATAAAGATAACAGCTGGTTCAGAAATGTTTCCTAATATAAATTTTACTTTATCAGACTGTTTCTCTTCATAAACTCACCTCTCCTTGCTTTAAAAAGTGCCGCCATGGTTGATTAATGGAGGTTTTCTCTCAGCTTGATGTTCAATCCGACGAACAGCTCGGTGTTATGAAGCACACTGCCGCCTTTAAGTGCTGTAGGAATTATTAGTGTTACGAAGTGCAAGCGAAATGTGTTACTAATGTTTATGTTTAACCTTAAAATATTTAACATGTAGAGGTAGTCAATATTCAAATTATATACAAGCCACAATATATGTCATGTTATATTCTTATAGATTCAATATTGTCGCGCTGCTTTAAAATAAAACAAACTCATAAGCGAAGAACGATAATTTCCGAGCATGGATAACGTGATTTTTAAGGACCCCTGAAGGCAGCACGTGTCCCAGTTTAACATGACGTGACGTAAACTCGTTAAATGAATTTTAGTTTTAATTTCTAACATTATAAACACACATTTAAACTTTATGTCACATGTTATAGTGTATTTTAAATGCTAAGACCCTTCAGACTGACTTTATTTTAAATGTTATAAAATATCATAATGGGAATACTTTTTATTGACAAAGTATTTTTCTTCATGATTTGATGAACTTTTATAAACTTATAAAATATCTTCAAAACAAAAAGATTATGTGCACAATTAATTATCATACTGTAATAATTATATACATGTCATTTATGCTATTTTATTTATTGTCTTTATTTATTTCTTGATTGTAGGCCTAGTAATATTATTTTGATGTGTAACTAAATATTATTATTATTATTATTATTATATTTGAAAGTATTTAATTATGATTTTATTTTATCATGTTTCTTTATTTGTTGTATCTTATGTTTCTATTGTCCTTTATATTTTATATTTCATTCAGAAGACTTCACTGTTGTAATTAATTGCTTGTAATAATTTAGATTACAATTAACACTTGGAGTAATAAAGTCTTATTTAAAAATGCACTCACATTTCCAGGCAGCCAAAAGATTATGCAACAAATATTTGACAAAACCACAAATAATGCAGACTCCAAAATGCAAAGGCAGCATAATACTATCCTTAATCTACAGTAACATATATATATATATATATATATAGATATATTAATAAAGATTGTCCATTTATAAGTCACATAACAACCAACACATGTATTATAACAACTCTGCTGTCAGCTCCTTTGGGAGAAAATGCTCCATAACTAATATTTAGCTGTATTTTAACTATTTAATTGCAAAATAAGAAAATGTAAAAAGACCCAAATTAATTATTATTTAAACCTAATGCTTTTATTTTTTCACCCTGCATATATTATTTAATGTATGTTGATTGTAACCAGCTCCCTACATTATCTTTATACATAATATTTAATTATCTAATGTTATATAATCCAGTTACTTTGTTCTTATACATATACTTTAATTATATAAAAATTGCACCTTTGGGAGAAAATGCACCATAACTAATATTCAGCTATATTTAAACTATTAAATTGTAAAATAAGAAAACAGCAAAGCATTAAAATAATTTTTAAAACCTACTGAATTAAATTATTTGACTGTTTTATACACATTATTTAATTTATGCTGATTGTAAACAGCACCCTAAATTATCTTTATACCTGTATATTTATATTTAAACCTAATATTTAGTTATTTAATGTATTAATTCAGCTAATTTGTTATTATAAATAAACTATATTTACTGTATAATGATTGTTTAATTTAAAATGTATAGTATATATGATATCTGGAAGCTAAGTGAGTGTGTAATACTATATTGACTTTATCATAAATGATGATTATTACCATGTATTTGTGCACATTTTAGGTTGCTGTGTAGTTATTTTAGGCCAAATATATATATTAATTTTAAAGGATATTTAAAAGTAGCATGTTTTGAATGTATAACAGACCCTTTCTGATTATTATAGGAGATAAAACACCATAAAAAACACCCACACACCATCAGTTTATACAACATCATCATACAAACATGAGTGATTGTTCTGCAGAATGAATAAAGAGGTGATCCAGCCAAGGAGAGTTTTCAGGTTTTTCACAACATATTTATTCTTTTAGCACCATAAAAAGTCAGTTAAGGTTGTCCAGTAAACGCTCTCATGCTGTCTTTCCTTTTTGGGATGGAGCGATGATATGATGGTGAAAGTTTAGGAAAGGATTTGGAGAAAAAAAGGTGGGAGGGGTGGGGGGAGGTGGAGGGGGCGTTTTGAAGAAATAAAAAGCTGTGAAGGGCTGCAAATGGCTATGACAGCGCCCGACGGCCAGCAGGGGGCGTTCACTTGCTAGCAGCGGTGAAGGTGAAGCATCCTCTCTGGTGGAACTGCATGTCCCTGATACGACGCATGGACTGGATCTGGGGCTGGAAGGCGCAGAAGTCGTTGTAGTGTCTGTAGTCACCGCACTCAAACAGGTACTGGTAGCCTCTGTATCCGGGGTACTGGTAACCCACCCAACTGGGAGAGAAGGAGGAAGGGGAGAGTTAGTGGTTTAGACTGTATAAGGATTCAAATAACACACCTTAATGTTCTTTAAAGAGGTTCTAATAGGAGATTTGTGGTCATGGTGGAGGTTCTAGGGGACCTTAAGGTGGTTTGAGTGGAAGTCTTAGGGGTCCTTTAGATGCTATAGTTGCTATTAAGGTGGTTCTATGAGTACTTTTAGATCTTTAGAGGCTCTAGCTGTCATTAAAGAGGTTCTATTGGCCCTTGATGAGGTTCTAGAGGTCCTTAAGGTGGTTCAAGTGGTCACTGAGGGAGTTTTAGGGGTCCTTTAGATGTTATAGTTGCCCTTTAGGAGGTTCTGTAAGTACTTTAGTGGCTCTAGCTGTCATGTCTTGAGGAGATGCTAAAGGTCCTTTAGATGGTTCTAGTGGTCATTGTGGAAGCTAGGAGGTTCTATTGACCATTGATGATGTTCTAGAGGTCCTTAATGGGGCACAAGTGGTCCTTTAGATGTTACAGTTGCTATTAAGGAGGTTCTATAAGTGCTAAAGTCCTTTAGTGTTCACTGAGGAAGATCTAGGAGGTCCTTAATGGGTTCTAGCAGTCAGTGAGGTGGTTCTGGAGGTCCTTAAGAAGGTACAAGTGGTATAAGTGGTCACTGAGGAAGTTCTAGGGGGTCTAGTAGTAGTAGTGAAGCGGTTCTGTCTGTCCTTTAGAGGCTCTTTCTGTCATTAAAGAGGTTCTAGTGATCCTTGGTGAGGTTCTAGAGGTCCTTTAAGAGGTTCTCCAAGTGGTTTAAGACATTTGGTGGTATATGAGGAGGTTCCTAGAGGCTCTGACTGTAATCAAGTAGGTCTTATTGGTTCTTGAAGGGGTTCTAGTGTTCCCTAAAGGATCTCTAAGGCTTCTTTAGGCAGTTTTAACACCTGCTGAGGGAAGTCATGGCTGGCTGGTAGAACAGTCAACATGAGAGGCTTTTAAAATCCGGACTAAAAATACTTTGAGCCTTGTGAGAACTCGTCATCCTTCTGGGTTAGGGTTAGCGGCCGGCGGCTTCCTCTAAAAGCTCCGCCTGAAACAATATTAGTACTACAAAGCCTCCACTTCACTTCTATATGATTAATGTCTGGACAGATGTGCTGCAGGGGGCTCGCTGTAAAAACACAGGCTCGGGTATTGATCCTCATGTGTGTGTGTGTGTGTGTTTCTGTGTGTGTGTGTGTTAATGTGTGTGTGTGTACTCACGATCCTCCAGGCACTCTCACGCTGCCCACTCTGTCGCAGAAGCCATGCGCCCAGAGGGTTGGCACATCATCCTCCTGGATCTCCATCTTGTTGCCCTTGAAGTCAGAGAGCTCATACAGGCAGATCTTGTGCTCCAGGCTGTCCTGTAGGGGGGGCGGAAAGATTTAGGGAAGAGGAAAGTGTTAAAATTAAGTGTTAGTTCAGCTATTACTAGAGTGGAATATGTTGAATTTAGTGTCTTATATTTGATGCTTTTCTATAATAAACTGAATATCTTTGAGCTTTGGATTGCTGGTCAGATAAGATAAGACCCTTTGCATTTGTATATTGAATTAAAATGGTAATAATCTGCAGCTGAGTTGTTCTTTTCAGTCACTATCATAGCCAGGAGGGGCTTTATTCGTACCATGCGGATGGGCCTGAGGGACATGAGGCAGTCGCTGCGGTAGGAGTTGCTCCAGGTATCCCAGCGAGGATACTCTCCCTTCTCCAGGATGAACATCTCCCCACGGAAGTTAGTCTGCTCAAAGGCAACAAAGCTGGAGAAGCGGCGCCGCCAGGCACAGGAGGGGCACAAGAGGAGGAAAGAAGACGGGAGAGACGAATTAGAGGAAAAGTGAGATGAGATAAATATGAGAGGAATAAGGTTTGAAGTTGAATGAATGAATGTGTGTTGAATGTGTGTGTGTGTGTGTGTGTGTGTGTGTGTGTTTTCACTTACGGGCCGCACTCCACAATGATACTACGCACTTTGTCCATGCCACGGTCACACACGTTCATACACTCATTCTGGACCTCGATCATCCTGCCCTGGAAGTTCTCCTGGTCGAACATCATCAGCTGCAACAGAGAGAGAGAGGAGAGATTTCACCGGTTACACCAGTTACACCAATGGACTGAACAACAACCATCATATCCTGCATATACTGGTGTAATCCCTGCAGTAATATCACTTTAGTAATAAGCTTTAAAGACCTCAGAGTTATAATAATGATACTAATATTCAAGCACTTTGCCAATTAAGATATAATATGATCCATTATTGTAGATTAGACCACTTCTGCAGCTTTAATGCTTCAATAATGCAATAATACAGTAATAATATAACACTCTGCTACTCTTTTTATTTCTTTATAAGTACATTAAACTAGTGTTGCTACTGTAGTTTTATATTTTTAGTGAATATCCAAATACTTATTCCACTGTTTTACCATTTAGCTGATTTGCTTCCACATATTTGAATGGATGGGAATCAATTCTTAGCAATGCCCTGCATGAAAAACACATTGAAAGTCTATATTTATGAACTCAATGCAAATATTTAAAAAGGTTTCAGCTGTTCAGAAAGCTTTAAATATCATTTTTTAAGCCACAAACTGAATTTCTTTCTCTTCAAATATACAGTAAACAGCTCAAAACAGTATCTAGTAAAGTAGGTAGCTTCTCTTTTTTTTCTAATTTAGCTGAAATGACCCTTTAAAATTAAATATATCCATCATCTGTAGCTGTGAGACTCACCCTGAAGGATCCCACGCCGGGCTCTCCGGTCTTGGTGGCCTTGCTGGAGGCAGCGGGGGCAGGGGTTCCCTTGTCCTTGGCATCAGTGCCCTGGCTGGAGGCGGACTTGGCGGTCTGAGACATGGTGAGGGGCTTCAGGAGTGTCTGGGTGAGAGATGAGAGATGAGATGTGAGATGTGAATGGAAGTGAGGAGTGAGGAGTAGATGCTATCACTATCACTATCAGGGGTGTGTATTGGGATTTATGAATTAAACTTAAAGCTTTTATATATATATGTGTGATATATATATGTATGTGTGTGTGTGTGTGTGTGTGTGTGAGAGGCTCATTTGGGCCCCGACATCGGCTTGGGTGTTTCCCCAGGCTGAGGGTGCTTTTCCTGGGTGTGGTGTGGGGCAGGGAGTGGGCCCTGGCTGTGGATGAGGTGTGGTAGTTTCAGCCCCGCTCTGATGGTGGATGCCTGTGCCTGAGCCTGTGTGTGTGTCTGTGTGTGCTTACCTGCGTTAGTAAAGCTTGCAGTGCCGTGTGAGGGAGGCTGGCTCGTGCTGGTCCCTTCAACCCTCTACCAAAGCTTTTATACTCTGGCAAAGGCCAAACGTAGAGGCTCACAGCACAATAGAAAGCCTCTCGTCATCACAGTTGGCCCGGGCCAAAGCCGGCGGGTCATCGCATAGCCTGGAAACGCCGCCGGCCCCACTGGCCTGCCTGTAAGCGTTTTGCTATCAAAGGAAACCACTGACCGAGGCATTTCCCCCCCGTGTGTTGGTGTGCTAGGGCTGTAAGCTATAGTCGCATGTAGAGAGGAGGAATGCAAAGGTCCAGAGGGCACAAAGAGGTAATCTCTGGTCTCTATCACCTACACAGACCAACACAAAGATAGATTCTTTAGTTTCTGACCTGCGATGATTAAACTAAGTCTTTACTTTTTCTTTCTTTTTCATCTTTTTTGGAAGAATCACAACAAGAATCCAGAAAACAGGTTATTTACAGCTTATTTACTGCAATAAAACGTGTCAGTTTACATTAAACACATTATAATTAACATTTAAATGAATATACAACACTTAATTAACCTAAATTACTGCTTAACATAAAATATAATTAGATAAACATCATGGGAGATTAGTTTATTTGCTTTTTATATTAAAGGGTTAATTAATGGATGAATAGATGAATTGATGTGTGTGTGTTAAAGCTCAAAGAGTTCAGAGGTTTGTTAGCTTAGCTTTAGCGTAAAGACTGGAAACAGGAGGAAACTGTTAGCTTAGCTTTAGCGTAAAGACTGGAAACAGGAGGAAACTGTTAGCTTAGCTTTAGCGTAAAGACTGGAAACAGGAGGAAACTGTTAGCTTAGCTTTAGCGTAAAGACTGGAAACAAGAGGAAACTGTTAGCTTAGCTTTAGCGTAAAGACTGGAAACAGGAGGAAACTGTTAGCTTAGCTTTAGCGTAAAGACTGGAAACAAGAGGAAACTGTTAGCCTAGCGTAGCTTTGTGTTAAAAGTTTAAAAAAACAAACATCTAGAAACAAGGATTGGAAATAAGTGGAAGCTCGGGGCAAAATATCTTCTAAAAAAGGGAAAATTGATCTAAGAAATGGGGGTAACAGCTTTTTTTAATGTCCTAAAAAACATTTAAATAAAGATTTTGTTCTGTATTTCTGGAAATGATCCAAAATGCCAGTTAATTTATTTACTAAATGAAGTGAAGTTCTCTACTTAGAGTAAAACACCAGAGAGGAGTTAACAGCACAGAGAGGAAAGAACAGATATTATAAATGACTACTGATAGCTTGTTAATAATATCTCAAAGTACATTTAACCCTCCTGTTGTCCTCAGGTCAAGGAAGGACAGAAGGAAGGACAGGAGGAAGGAAGGATAGGAGTAAGGATGAAAAGAGGAAGGAATTTAGGAGAGAAGGAAGGAAGGAAGGAAGGAAGGAAGGAAGGAAAGGAGTAAGGAGGGAGGGAGGGAGGGAGGAAAGGAGGAGGGAAGGAAAGGAGTAAAGATGAAAAGAGGAAGGAATTTAAGAGAGAAGGAAGGAAGGAAAGGAGGAGGGAAGGAAAGGAGTAAAGATGAAAAGAGGAAGGAATTTAGGAGAGAAGGAAGGAAGGACAGAAGGAAGGAAGGAAGGAAAGAAGGAAGGAAGGAAAGGAGTAAGGAAGGAGGGAGGGAGGAAAGGAGGAAGGAAGGAAAAATTAAAGAAAGAGGGGAGAAGGGGAAGAAGGAAGGAACAGTCAAAAGAGAGATGGGGTCAAATTGACCCAGGAGGACGACAGGAAGGAGGGTTAATCAGCTGATCTCAGTCTTCAGACAGCTGATAGGTTGAATCATGAGTTCTTCGTTGGTTGGAGTAAAAACCTGCAGCCTCATTATGAAGCTCAGTGGAAGAGTTTAGACAAGCCTGGTCCAGACGGAGCTGCTGCGTGAAATCTGATGAAGTGCCTCATGTGATGTTATTTCAGGCAGCATCAATTGGAGTTGAAGAGTAGAAGTTTGAAAAGTAAAGAGTGAGGTTAGCTGCTCCTCCTGCTCCTCTTGCTGGAGGTTAATGCATGTTTGGTAAAGAAGAAGAGTGTGTGGTTGTACTCATCATGATTTTATGTTTGTCCTTTTTTTCTTTAATGATGCTGCTCCTCATGCCTTTTTAATTGCCCCTCGAGGACGAATAAAGTGTTTTTGAATTTGAGTTGAATTCATCCACCCAACACTTTACTGCATATATCAGCAAACACCTGTAAACCAAAAGACTTCAGGAAGTGCTCAGCTGTAGAAATACCAGCGCTGGGTTTCAGTACTCAAGCAAAATAAATCAATACCAGGGAGTATCGAAATGTCTCTCGTCGATCTATACCTGCAGTCAATCCTTTTTGCACCCAGAGCTAGGAAATCAGACTCTTTATATGGACTTGCTCTCATCCAATCAATGCAGGCGTTCTTGTATTTAATGCATCATGTGATTGGGTCCACTGCCACAGCAGCTACGACCCGTCTGTGGTGCTGAAGTCGTGGTGAATCTGAGTTTAGTGTGTTTAGCAGTTCAGCAGCCAAGATGCCTCCTAAACACTGTAAAGGCAGGAGAGTCAAAGTCATTTTAGTTCAAAGGGGTCAAGAACAGGAAGAAGGAAGGAAGGAAGGAGGGAGGAAGGGAGGGAGGGAGGGAAGGAAGGAGGGAGTGAGGGAGGGAGGGAGGGAAGAGAGAGGGAGGGAGGGAGGGAGGAAGATGAAGATGAAGATGAAAGAAAGAAAAGAAGACAGGAAGGAAAGATGGAAGGAAGGAAGGGAGGGCAGAAGGGAGGAAGGAAGGAAGGAAGGAAGGACAGATGGAAGGAAGGAAGGAAGGGAGGAAGGAAGGAAAGGAAGGGCGAAGGAAAGATGGAAGGAAGGAAGGACAGATGGAAGGAAGGAAGTGAGGAAGGAAGGAAAGGAGGAAGAAAAGGAAGGAAGGAATGAATGAAGGAAGGAAGGAACAGACTTCACCTCTCTCCTCTCTCTAGCTCTGTTCTTAAACACAAAGACACTCGACTCTTCTCTCGTTTCTCTTCTCCTGAAAGTGAATAAAGTGAATTATTCTTTTAAAGGTTTTGCCAACATGAGCTCCCTTAAGAACCCAAGACAAGCCGCAGGGGAACAGATATTTAATCCCCAATTATTCTCATAATCTAATAATTGATTCAGACATTTTTTGGGGAGGAAGGAATGTCCAAAGTCTTCTTGTTCCAGATATGTCACAGTTCAGTCATCCAGCCCTCAGTAGGTTTCCATTGATCCTGCCTCCGCCCCACTCAGCCTGTCAGCCACACCCACCCACCTCGTCACTTCACTCTCCTCACCCGCTGCCTCTCATCACATGCAATCAGCCCAGCCCAGCATAAGCCGTGTCTCCACTGCAGGAGTTCCTGGTAAAAGGAGGGGGGGGGGGGGGGGGGGTAGGAACTTCTACAGGAACCGTCCTCTCACTCGGCCCTCTCAGTGTCTCAGTGGCCGTGTCTCCACTGCAGAGTCGGACCCCTCGGTGGCGTCATGAGTTTCGATCGCCACGTTGTGCGATGACAAACCTCCCTCTGAATCTCAAGCAATCAATGTCTGCACCTCATCATCGGTCCATTAGTCGTACATCCTCTTGCTGTTGTCTTGTTCTTCACAGCGGTGTCTGCGAGGCTAATGCTCCCCTTCTGCTGGATTTTAAAGATGCTGGTTGTTTTGGTGCTTTCTGATGGCGTCAGAGCTGCTCTAGGTTTAGCTAATCAGTACCGGGTTAACTTCAAGCCCCCGCCCAGGAGCTTTTCAGGGCCCAACGGAGTACCTACCCTGGAGTAGGTACTCCGTTCACCCCCGTAAAAGTTCTTGTAAAAGGCCCTGTGGGGGAGGTTCCTGCAGTGGAGACACGCACCAACGGGGCTGGCCCTGTAAAGTTCCTGCAGTGGAGACGCGCCTATTGTAATTAGTGCCACGGGTGCCAGCTCCGAGGCCCCAAAGCCCCGAGGCATCTATTATTCTTCTCCATACTTATTCTTCCGCTTCTTCTTCCGCCATTTTTCGGCGCGTAACTCCTCCCACAGCTTTGAGAAAACCCCGACAATATATACATCAAAACGTGCGTCTCGATCGGGAAAGACGTGCTGTGACTTTTGGTGTTGAAATTCCAAAGTTTCTGCTGGATTTTAAAGATGCCGGTTGTTTTGGTGCTTTCTGATGGCGTCAGAGCTGCTCTAGGTTTAGCCAATCAGCGCTGGGTTAACTTCAAGCCCCACCCAGGAGCTTTTCAGGGCCCAACGGAGTACCTACCCTGGAGTAGGTACTCCGTTGGGCCCCGTAAAAGGCCCTGGGGGGGAGGTTCCTGCAGTGGAGACACGCACCAACGGGGCTGGCCCTGTAAAATGACCCCGAAGTTCCTGCAGTGGAAACGCACCTTTATACTCACCAGCTCCACACTCACTCCTTTGCCATGCGACACTTTCCAGCATTCTCCTGCCTGTCTTCCCGGGTACCGACCTCGCCTGTCCCTGATTCCCCTGCTTCACCTGCTTCACCTGCTTCGTCTGCCTCCTGGTAAGATTAGATTAGATTAGATTAGATTTCTTTATTTGTACCTGCAGGTAAATTTGGCTCGTAGTGAGAGACATTCATACAAAACAATACAAGAAAATGAAAACAGTAAAATAGCTCCACACAGTTCATCATCATCCCCATCATCATTCTATGCTGCCTCATAAAGTGCATTAAATATGTAAGGTGGCTACCCTAAAAGTGCATGGCATAAAGTGTATAAGTGCACTCATCATGATATCATCATCGCCATCATCAACACAATCATCACTATCATCATCATCATCAACTCCACACCTCCCCAACCATCATCAAGGGATCACTAGTTCTTATTAAGATGTATGATGGCTGCAGGGACAAAGCTAGACCTGTGCCTTTTAGTTTTGGTCCTAGGTACGGTGTACCTGCGGCCAGAGGGGAGGAGCAGGAAGTCACTATAGAGGGGGTGAGACCTGTCAGCCTTCTGCCCCCTGACCAAGAGTTTAGCCTCTCCTCTCCTGTTTGCCTGTCTGCTGGAGTCTGAGTAAACCGTTGAACTTTTAGCACTGTTTCTGAGTCCTTTGTACTGCAGTAGGGTCCACACACCACCTGTTACAAGATTCTTGGATTTAGTGGGGGGGGTTTTTTTTGTCCTCTGTGGAAGTAATCTGAATATAAACTGGGGGGTTATGAACCAAATAAGACATTTAAAGACGTCAGCATGGATTTAACCTTCCTGTCGTCGTCCCGGGTCAAATTGACCCCGTCTATTTTTACTGTTCCTTCTTTCCTCCCTACCTTCCTTCCCTCCCTCTTTCCTTCCTGCCTTCCTTCCTGCCTTCCTTTCATCCTTCCAACCTCCCTCCCTTCCTCCCTTTCCTCCCTCTTTCCTTCCTGCCTTCCTTTTTCCTTCCTTCCAACCTCCCTCCCATCCTTCATTCCCTCCCTCCTTCCTTCCATCCTTTAAACCTCTCTGCTTTCTTTCCTCCCAGGGAGGAAGGAAGGAAGGAAAAGAGGGAGGAGGAAGGATTGCAGGGAGGGAGGGAGGGAAGGAGAGAGGGAGGGAAGGGAGGAAGGAAGGAAAGGAAAAGAGGAAGATGGAAGGAAAGAAGGGAGGGGTGAAGGAAAGAGGAGGGAAGGAAAGAGGAAATGAAGGAAGGTAGGAGGGAGGAAGGAAAGAAGGAACAGTCGACACTTCCTTCCTTCCTCCCAGGGAGGAAGGAAGGAAGGAAAAGAAGGAAGGAAAAGAGGGAGGAGGAAGGATGGCAGGGAGGGAGGGAGGGAAGGAGAGAGGGAGGGAAGGGAGGAAGGAAGGAAAGGAAAAGAGGAAGATGGAAGGAAAGAAGGGAGGGGTGAAGGAAAGAGGAGGGAAGGAAAGAGGAAATGAAGGAAGGTAGGAGGAAGGAAGGAAGGAAGGAACAGTCGACACAGACGGGTTCAAAGGTTAAATGTTGTCGATGATGATGATGATGAAGATGATTCTCAGATTACAGGCAGATTATGTCAGGATTACATCAGATGTGATTATTTATGAATGGAAGCAGATTAATCTGATTCTGATATGTGCAGATTAGCTGAGAGCTAATCCCGCTGTGTGTAATCTGGATCTGCTTCCTGCTGCTCTCCATGTACGAGCGTCACAAACCGACTGAGACCCAAAGACTCTGATCAAAATGTTCTGATATAAATAATAAATAAAGTTTTATTAAATTTTATGTTTTCAGATTAAAATAGTTCCTGATTTAAATCTAAACTTTGACCAATAATAGACTTTTATTTTGGAAAAAGATCTTTTAGCATTTGAGAACTTTGACTTATTTTATTAAATTAGCCAACTAAAATTTTACCAACTTTAGACAAACTTCTTTAATATTTCAGAACTTGGACTTATTTAATTAAATTGTCCAAATTCAATCAAAAAAAAAAAAAAAAAAAGGCTAATTTTAGACTTTTATTTTGGAAAATGTTCTTTAATATTTGAAAACTTTGACTTATTTTATTAAATTGGCCTAATCTTATGTAAAATTTGACCAACTTTAGACTTTTTATTTTGGACAAATTTCTTTAGCATTTGGGAATTTTGACTTATTTTATTATATTGGTCAAATTCAATCTAAAAAACTGGCAAATTTTATACTTTTATTTTGGACAAAGTTCTTTAACATTTCAGAGCTTCAATAAGATAAATCAGACTTTAGACACTCGTTAGTAGAATCAGATTTTTTGTTGCTTATAAGAAAAATACAAAATATGATGAAACGTTTCAAAGTAACACACTAAAAATAAAGTTTAATTTCATAATAAAATATTTGGTTTAACTGATAGTACCTTATGTACCTACTAGAAGACTGCGCTCCAAGCATGCAGGTCTACTTGTGGTTCCTAGTATCTCTAAAACAGGGGAGTCAAACTCATTTTCATTCAAGGGCCACATACAGTCCATTTGCTCTCATGTGGGCCGGTCCATTAAAAAGAAGGGAGGAAGGAAGGAAGGAAGGAAGGAAGGAAGGAAGGAAGGAAGGAAGGAAGAAAGTAAGGAAGGAAGGAGGGAAGGAAGGAAGGAAAATAAGACAGGAAGGAAGGAAGGAAGGAAGGAAGAAAGGGTGGGAGGAAGAAAAAAAGGAAGGAAGGAAGGAACGAAGGAAGGAAGGAAGGGTGGGAGGAAGAAAAAAAGGAAGGAAGGAAGGAACGAAGGAAGGAAGGAAGGAAGGAAGGACGGAAGAAAGGGTGAAAGGAAGAAAAAAAGGAAGGAAGAAAGTAAGGAAGGAAGGAGGGAAGGAAGGAAGGAAGGAAGAAAGAGTGAAAGGAAGAAAAAAAGAAAGGAAGGAAGGAAGGAAGGAAAATAAGACAGGAAGGAAGGAAGGAAGGAAGGAAGGGAGGAAAAAAAACAGGAAGGAAAGTGGGCCAGGTCAGACCCCTCGGCGGGCCGGTTCTGGCCCACGGGCCGCATGTTTGACACCTCTGCTCTAAAAGTAGAACAGGAGGCAAAGCCTTCAGCTATCAGGCTCCTCTCCTGTGGAACCATCTTCCAGATTTGGTCCGGGGGGGCAGACACCCTCCCTACGTTTAAGAGTAGGCTTAAAACTTTCCTTTTTGATGAAGCTTATAGTTAGGGCTCCTAGAGCTCTTAGTTTATGCTGCTATAGGCTTAGACTGCCGGGGGACTCCCATGATGCACTGAGCTCCTCTCTCTTCCTCCCTTCCTCTCTCTCTCTCTCTCTCTCCTCTCCTTCCTCTCTCTCCTCTATCCTTCCTCTCTCTCCTCTATCCTTCCTCTCTCTCCTCCTCTTCCTCTCTCTCCTCTCTCCCCTCTCCTTCCTCACTCCTTCCTCTCTCTCCCCTCTCCCTTCCTCTCTCTCCTCCTCTTCCTCTCCCTCTCCTCTCTCTCTCCTCTCCTTCCTCACTCTCCTTCCTCTCTCTCCTCCTCTTCCTCTCTCTCCCCTCTCCTTCCTCTCTCTCCTCCTCTTCCTCTCCTCCCTCTCCTCTCTCTCCTCTCCTTCCTCACTCTCCTTCCTCTCTCTCCTCCTCTTCCTCTCTCTCTCCTCTCCTTCCTCTCTCTCCACTCCTCCTCTCCTTCCTCTCTCTCCTCTCTTTCCTCTCTCTCTCTCCTCTATCCTTCCTCTCTCTCTCCTTCCTCTCTGTCCTCTCTGTCCTCTCCTTCCTCTCTCTCCTCTCTTTCCTCTCCTCCTCCTCTTCCTCTCTCCTCTCTCTCCTTCTTCTCCCTCCTCTCCTTCCTCTCTCTCTCTCTCTCTCTCTCTCTCTCTCTCTCTCTCTCTCTCTCTCTCTCTCTCTCTCTCTCTCTCTCTCTCTCTCTCTCTCTCTCTCTCTCTCTCTCTCTCTCTCTCCTCAGTTGATGTTCTCCCACTCTGAGTCTGGTTCTGAGGGTTCTTCCTGTTAAAAGGGAGTTTTTTCTCTCCACTGTGTCTCATGTGGGAATGTTGGGTCTCTTTAAAGTTAAAACCTGAAGAGTTCGGTTTAGAAGCTGCTCTATGTGGAAAGAGCCTTGAGATGACTCTGTTGTGATTTGACACTATACAAATAAAGATTGATTGACTTAAATGTGAAGACAAATTAAAGAGGAAGACGCCTTGATTGATTATTGATCCTTTATATCTTTCCAATGCTTTTTGATTTCCAGATACTTTCTCTAAACAGCAGCAGTGTTTTCACCTTCTTTAAACATTAACAGCTCCTCCCCAATCACCCCCCCCCCCCCGCCCCCAACCCTAACCCTCAGTATTAATCATTAGCTGCAGTCCTGACTGTGTAAAGGTCTTTTTTACTTTTTTCTGTATTTCTGCCAAAAAAGAAAAGTGGAGCAGAGAAACGTATTGATCACGTGACCCAGTGACCTTCCCTTCCCTCTGCTATCTGTGGCTGCAGCGGAAAACCACAGCCGGCCAATTATCACATCATCTCTGATCTGCTCTCGCTTATAAGTGGGAAATAATAATCAGCATATCAGATGATGTTTATATCGCCATGGAAACGGTTCAGATGAGATATTACACATATATAACGCTCCTCTTCTTTTATAGTTCAACTTCCACTAATATTAACTTACATTTAACCCTCCTGTTGTCCTCCCGGGTCAAACTGACCATGTCTGTTTTGACTGTTCCTCCCTCCCTCCCTTCCTCCCTTCCTTCCTTCCTTCCCCCTCCTACCTTCCTCTCTTCCTTCTTGTCTTTCCTCCCTCCCTCCTTTCCTTTCTTCCTTCCTTCTTTGACCATGTCTGTTTTGACTGTTCCTTCCTTCCTTCGTTCTTTTCTTTCCTCCCTCTCTCCTTTCCTTCCATCCTTCCTTCCTTCCTTCCTCCTTCATTCTTCCTTCTTCCTTCCTTCCTTCCCCCCTACCTTCTTCTCTTCCTTCTTTTCTTTCCTCCCTCCCTTCTTTCCTTTGTTCCTTCCTCCTTTCCTTCCATCTTCCTCCCTTCCATCCTTCCATCCATACTTCCTTCCTTCCTTCTTCCTCGCTTCCATCCTTCCTTTCCTTCCTTCCTTCCTTCCTTACTCGAGGACAACAGGAGTTTACACTTTTCATTCAGTTTACTTTTACACATTACCGTTAAATTACTTTTAATTAACTTTTGCATGTTTCCAGTTTTTGCACTTTTTTTCCCAATACTGTTGTTCAACTTCCCAATCTACAGCCTCTTATATTATATTATATTTAGTCATTTTTATTATAACTTAAATATACTTCATGTTCATTGTTGGAGTTTTTCATTACATATGTATTTGAGTTACATTTATTTAATGACAGAAATAAACTAAAACTAAACTAAACTGTTACCTTTAACCCACATTACTCTTCCCATATACCTCACATATTGCTTTTTTCCACATTTGCATCTCTCTATTTAATGTGTATGTATTATTATTATTACCTTATGTCATAATTAGGGGTGTGACGATACACTCAGCTCACCATATCGAGACGAGATTTTAACTATTTTAAGAACATTTCAATGAGGAAATATTACTTTTTTCTTTTCTCAGTGAGACCTGAGGTTAAAGGGAGGAAGGAAGAAAGGAAGGGTTAGGGTTAGGGTTAGGGAAGGAGGGAGGGAGGAAAGGTAGGGAGGGAGGGAGGGGAGGGAGGGAGGAAAGGTGGGAGGGAGGGAGGAAAGGTAGGAGGGAGGGAAGGAAGGAAGGAAGGAAAGGAAGGAGGGAGGGAGGAAGGATGGAAGGTAGGGGAAAGGAAGGAAGGAAGGGAGGAAGAAGGAAGGGAGGGAGGAAGGAAAGAAGGAAGGGAGGAGGGAGGGAAGGAAGGTAGGAGAGAGGGAAGGAAGGAAGGAAGGAAAGAAGGAAGGAGGGAGGAAAGGTAGGAAGGGAGGAAAGAAGGAGGGGAGGAAGGAAGGAGAGAGGGAGGGAGGAAGGAAGGAAGGAAGGAAGGAAGGAGGGAGGGAGGGAGGGAGGAAGGAAGGGAGGAAGGAAGGAAGGGAGGGAGGAAGGAAGGAAGGAAGGAAGGGAGGAGGGAGGGAGGAAGGAAGGAGAGAGGAAGGAAGGAAAGAGAAAAGGAGGGATGAAGGAAGGAAGGAAGGAAGGAAGGTAAGAAGGAAGGAAGGGAGGGAGGAAGGAACGAGCGAGGAAGGAACGAGCGAGGAAGGAACGAGTGAGGAAGGAAGGAAGAAAGGAAGGATTAAGGGTTAACCTGCTCCTCTCCTCATCTCATACTTCTGACTGAGATCTTCTCAACAGGTAGAAATAAAAAGAAGACATGACGAGCAAATGAGTGATAGAAAACCCATCGTCTTTTTTTTTTTTTTTATTAACTTCCTCTATCCTGACTACAGGGATCAATATTGTTTTTCTGATTCTCATATATCTGGTTATCTGGTGGTTTTAGTTTAAATTTAAAAAGTTAAAATGTGAAAATAAACGTATGAATAACTTCACACATTCTTTATTTGTGGACCCAGCATCAAATTTCTGCTTTTAATCCATTTAGAGAGAATATATTAGAGGATTATGGTAAAAATGTCTAAGTGGTGTAACCATAAAAACTTTGTACCAAATAATTCAACTTGCTTAAAAACAGTAAATAGTCAATAAAACACCATCCTTCCTTCCTTCCTTCCTTCCTTCCTTCCTACCTAACACCATATCAACTAGTTTGGCATGATCTTACATCCTTCCTTCCTTCCTTCCTTCCTACCTAACACCATATCAACTAGTTTGGCATGATCTTACATCCTTCCTTCCTTCCTGCCTTCCTACCTTCCCATTAACCACCGAGCCGCTGGTGAAACTGAAGCACATGTAAAGCAGAAATATAAACAGCACAGAGGAAGTTATTGTCTTCCCTTCCTTCCTTCCTTCCTTTCTTCCCTCCTCCCTCCCTCCCTCCTCCCTCACTCATTTCCTTCCTTCGTCCTCCCTTCCTTCCTCCTTTCCTTCCTTTGTTCCCTCCTTGACTCGAGGACAACAGGAGGGTTAAATACACTGTAGGAGGATAAAATATTTAATATTTATCATTCTACTGTGGTTACACCATTTGACATTTTCAGGAGCATTCAGTCTTACTTTTGGTAAAAAAAAAAAATGGTTCAAATGTCATTTTTTTCTTTTCATTTTTAAGATATTTTTGAATTGCTCATCTTGCCGACCCTTATTAGTCACTGACCCGTATATTAATTTAACCCTCCTGTTGTCCTCAAGTCAAGGAAGGAAGGGAGGGAGGAAGGAAGGAAAGAAAAAACAGGAAAGAAGGAAGGGAGGAGGGAAGGAAGGAAGGTAGGTAAGAAAGAGGGGGGGAGGAAGGAAGGACAAAAGGAAGGAAGAAAAAGGGATGGAGGAAGGAAAGAAGGAGGAAGGAAGGAAAGAAAAACAGGAAAGAAGGAAGGGAGGGGGAAGGAAGGAAGGTAGGTAAGAAAGAGGGAGGGAGGAAGGAAAGACAAAAGGAAGGAAGAAAAGGGGATGGAGGAAGGAAAGAAGGAGGGAGGAAAGAAGGAAAGAAGGAATGAAGGTAAGAAAGAGGGAGGGAGGAAGGAAGGACAAAAGGAAGGAAGAAAAAGGGATGGAGGAAGGAAAGAAGGAGGAAGGAAGGAAGGTAGGTAAGAAAGAGGAAGGGAGGAAGGAAGGACAAAAGGAAGGAATAAAAGGGGATGGAGGAAGGAAGGAAAGAAGGAAGGAAGGAAGGAAGGAAGGAAGGAAGAAAAGGGGATGGAGGAAGGAAGGAAAAAAGGAAGGAAGGAAGGAAGGAAGGAAGGACGGAAGGAAGGAAGGAAGGAAGGAAGGGAGGAAGGAAGGAATGGACGAACGGTCAAAATGTGTCGTGCAGCAGCTGATTACAGACTGAATTCCTTTCGGAGCTTCCAGGAAATAAAGCGGTTGTTTAGAAAGTCGACGTCGTTGCTGCTCGGCTGTTTACAAGTGGTTGATTATGTAAGAGCACCGTCACACACACACACACACACACACACACACACACACACACACACACACACACACACACACACACACACACACACACCAATCACATTATGCGATAACATGATAAAACCCTTCAGTCTCTAACCTTATTGTGTCATGTAGCAGATATTCTTAGTAGGAATCTTAAAAATGTGCCCCCATGCTTAACCCTCCTGTCCTAGAGTCAAGGAAGGAAGTTAGGAAGGGAGGAAGAAGGAAGGAAGGAAGGAGGAAGGGAGGAAGAAGGGAGGGAGGAAAGGTAGGAAGGGAGGAAGTCAGGAAGGAAGGAAGGAGGGAGGGAGGGAGCGGGGAAGGAAGGAAGGAAGGAAGGGAGGCAGAAGGAAGGGAGGAAGGAAGGAGGGAAAAAGAAGCAAGGAAGAAAAGGAGGGAGGGAGGAAGGAAGGAAGGAAGGAAGGAAGGAAGGAAGGAAGGAGGGAGGGAGGAAGTAAGGAAGGGAGGAAGGAAAAAAGGAAGGGTTAGGGTTAGGGAAGGAGGGAGGGAGGAAAGGTAGGAAGGAAGGAAGGAAGGAAGGAGGGAGGGAGGGGGGAAGGAAGGAAGGAAGGAAGGGAGGAAGGAAGGAAGGAAGGAGGGAGGAAGGAAGGAAGGGAGGGAGAGAGGGAAGAAGGTAGGAGGGAAGGAAGGAAGGAATGATTGAATTAGGCCAATATAATAAAATAAGTCCAAGCTCTGAACTATTAAAGGAAGGAAGGAAGGAAGCAAGGGAGGAAGGAATGAGGGAGGGAGGGAGGGAGGGAAGGAGGGAAAGAGAAAAAGGAGGGAGGAAGGAAGGAAGGAAGGAAGGAGGGAGGGAGGGAGGAAGGAAGGTAGGTAGGAGGGAGGAAAGGTAGGAAGGAAGGAAGGAAGGTAGGTAAGAGGGAGGAAAGGTAGGAAGGAGGAAGGAGGAAGGAAGGAAGGAAGGGAGGAGGGAGGGAGGAAGGAAGGAGGGAGGGAAGGAAGGAAGGAGGGAGGGAGGAAAGGTAGGGAGGGAGAAAGGAAGGAAGGAAGGAAGGAAGGAAGGAAGGAAGGAGGGAGGGAGGGAGGGAGGAAAAGTAGGAAAGGAGGAAGGAAGGAAGGAGGGAGGAAGGAAGGTAGGAGGAAGAAGGAAGGAAGGTAGGTAGGAGGGAGGAAAGGTAGGAAGGAAGCAAGGAAGGAAGGTAGGAAGGAAGGAAGGAAGAAAGGAAGGAAGGAGGGAGGGAGGAAACGTCTGGATGAATAACTTCCTCTGTGCTGTTTATATCTCTGCTTGCTTTACATGAGCTTCTGTTTCACCAGCAGCTCGATGGTTAATCATTCCACCTTAAATAAATCATTAATCATTCCACCTTAAATAAACACCGTTCTGACGTATCAGAGAGTCTGTTTTACACTATAAATACTGTATTCAGTTCTCTTTATTGTTTCAACATGACTGGAATGACAATAAAAGATCCTTCAATATTTATCTTTATGTTATATTATAGTATTTACAGTAAGTTTTATTTCTATAGTAAGTAAAATAAATATATAAATAAATAATTAAGTATAAAAAAGTACTACTATATATATATACTGTACTTCTTTTGCTTCATTGTCCCTGCCATTGATTACAGGCCACCAAACACTTCAAATAGTAGTTTTACAGAAAATTAACCATCAATTATTATGTTTATTTAGTTGTTGTTTTATAGTTTTTTGTCATATTTGATGTTAAACTGAATAAATGTATCACTAATATTAAAAAAAGCCAAAAGAACAAATGATTTAAAGTATAATAGAAACTTTATGGGGAAAAGAAATGACTGAAAATAACCAGCAGATTCAATTATAATGAAAATAAACTGTGTTAGAGAGAGCGTGGATTCACATGAACAGTAAAGTATCTTCCAGCTGTGCCCCCCTTCCCCCCTTCTCGCACCCCCCCCCCCCCCCCCTCTCAGCGTCCTCAGTATTTTCTCAGCTGGATCTTCCCCGTGACGTCGGCCCGTGTGTCTCCGCGTCCACACTGATAATGTGGTGTGTCTGCACTTCTGTCCCTACATAGATTAACAGTGCTTTTGTCGGGGGGGACAAAGCGAAGCCCCTCCCTGCTGCTGAGCCGGGGCTTTCAGCATGGCCCCTTGCCAGGGGAGGCTTTAAAAGGGTGGGGGCGCGTGGCTCCTCTCACTCCCACAGCAGGACAGCCAAAGGGCATCAAAGCAAGGTGAGTCCCAGTCTCTCACCCAGCACAGCTCAGCTCAGCCAGGCAGGGATAGAGGGGGCACAGCAGGCCTCTTATATCCACACGCTGTCCGTCCCCTACCCCACAACACCCACAGGAGTCTGCCGGGGTCCAGGGCCGGTGCTGGGCTCCAGGGCCTGCTGGGCTCCATGGCCTGTTGGGCTCCAGGGCTTGTGTTGGGCTCCAGGGCCTATGCCGGGCTCCATGGCCTGTTGGGCTCCATGGCCTGTTGGGCTCTAGGGCCTATGCCGGGCTCCAGGGCCTCTGCCGGGCTCCAGGGCCTGTGCTGGGCTCCATGGCCGGGCTCCAGGGCCTGTGCTGGGCTCCATGGCCGGGCTCCAGGGCCTGTGCTGGGCTCCATGGCCGGGCTCCAGGGTCTGTGCTGGGCTCCATGGCCGGGCTCCAGGGCCTGTGCTGGGCTCCATGGCCTGTGCCAGGCTCCAGGGCCCACAGGCCGCTGCTACACCCAGTGGCTGATAAACAGTGGCGATAGGGGATTTGGGGGGGGGGGATCCCAGCAGCAGCAGCAGCAGCATTATAGCAGCGGGGAGGCAATAGGCAGATAGAGCGATAGAGCGGGTGGCAAACCTCAAACCTCTGGCTTCTTTAACACGCTTTATTTTTTTTAAATTTTTTGATGGAGTTAAACTATAAATAGACGCTTTCAGTCTAGTGGAGGATTTATGCTCTCAGGATGATCACAGCATCCTGGCTTTTATGTTTTTTTAAAATGTTAAACTCCTCTGTTGTTGCTGTTGAGCAGGTTGTTTAATGTGCTAAACAGCTGTTATCATGTTGGCTTGATTCTTTAAAGTTTTTGAGGCTTTGATGTAAAGTTTAACACAGCTGGTTTAAATGATTAAGTTCTTACTACTTTTTAAAAAAATCTTTTTAACCCTTTTTTTTCCTCTTCTTTCCTTTCAGCCAAAATGACTCACCATTGCACCAAGTTTTCCGGCCACTGGAAGGTGAGATTCACACATCGGCTCTCAATATATCTCATCTAATTGGACTTTAACACTAAAACTAAATTGGAGTTTTATCCTCTTAAACTTTTCACCCGGTTTGGCTCAATTAAAAGTCACATTTAACATATTTATTGATCGTTTCCTGCCTGTTTCCTCTCCTTCAGATCATTGTCTTCGACGAGGAGTGCTTCCAGGGTCGCCGCCATGAGTTCACCTCCGAGTGCTGCAACGTGATGGAGTTCGGCTTCGAGACCGTGCGCTCCCTCAGGGTGGAGAGTGGAGCGTGAGTACACTGATATCTATATCTATTAATACTTTATAAAATAAATACAGACAGGAGCAGAACATGTCATAAAGCTGCTATTTACAGACAGAGAGTAGACTCCAGATGATGTTATTTAAAGAGTTGTGGTCATTATTATTAACCCCCTCTGGTGCTTTCTCTCCCCCCCTCACCCCTTCCTCCTCCCCTGCAGCTGGGTTGGTTATGAGCACGCCTCCTACCAGGGACAGCAGTTCGTCCTGGAGAGGGGAGAGTACCCCCAGTGTGATGCTTTCGGCGGCAGCAACGCCTATCACATTGAGAGACTGACCTCCTTCAGACCCATCGCCTGTGCTGTAAGTGACTGATCGATCACTTCCTCCACCTTTACTTCACCCGCTTCACTTTCCTGACTCATTCTAACATTTTAAACATGTTATGTCTCCCCCCTCCTCCCCTCCCTCCCTCCCTCCCTCCCTCCTGCAGAACCACAGAGAGTGTCGTATGACTATCTTTGAGCGTGAGAACTTCCTGGGCCGCAAGGGTGAGCTTAGCGACGATTATCCCTCCCTCCAGGCCATGGGCTGGTGCAACAATGAAGTTGGCTCTCTCAGGATCCAGTCTGGAGCGTGAGTGCTGCTGCTACTGCTGCTACTTCCACATTTTTAAATTTCCTTTCCATCTTTTTTTTTTTTCTTTCTTTTTTTTTTCTTCTTCTTTCCAGTAGCTCAAAAATAATCCTTTCACAACAACAAATCTTTTGCAACATCTCCTGTGTGTACTTCCCTCTCTCTCTCTCTCTGTGTGTCTCTCTCTCTGACTCTCTCTCTCTGTCTCTCTCTCTCTCTCGCTCTCTGACTCTCTCTCTCCCCCTCTCTCTCCCTCTCTCTCTCTCTCTCTCCCTCTGTCTCTCTCTCTCTCTCCCTCTGTCTCTCTTTCTCTGCCCCTCTCTGCCCCCCTCTCTCTCTGTCTCTCTCTGCCTCTCTCTGTCTCTCTCTCTCTCTCCCTCTGTCTCTCTTTCTCTGCCCCTCTCTGCCCCCCTCTCTCTCTGTCTCTCTCTGTCTCTCTCTCTCTCTCTCTCTCTCTCTCTGCCTCTCTCTCTCTCTCTCTCTGACTCTCTCTCTCTCTCTCTCTCTTTTCTTCCCTCTGACTGACTAACACTGTGATTTCCCAACAGATTCGTGTGCTACCAGTACCCTGGTTATCGTGGATACCAGTATATCATGGAGTGTGATCGTCACTGTGGGGAGTACAAACACTTCAGGGAGTTTGGCTCCCACTGCCAGACCCCTCAGATCCAGTCCATCCGCCGTATTCAGCAGTAACAACTTACTCCCCACCCCAAAAAAGAAAAACCCACCCCCCCTTTTCTTTCCAAGTGACCCTTCACCTTTGACCCCTGCTGCCTCCCAGTGCTGAATAAACTGTCTTTCTTAAACCTTACTGACTTGGACCGCTTGTATCTGATTCTGATGATGAGGAGGAGGAGAGGAAGAGGAGGAGAGATGGAAGGAGAGACGGGTTCTGCACTTTTACGCTCATGTTTTTGTGAACTTTACGATCACACTTCACATCATGGTGTATAGAAGCTGCACGGTGTCAAAATTTTAACAATAAAGGTTGGATTTAAAAAATATAACTAATGGAGAACTGAGTTTATAAATGACTAACATATAATATACATAATACATACTCCCTAATGCTACTTTACTGTGTTTGGTTCACTTATATATTCAACATATTTGAGTTGTTGGGTCTAAATAAGGGTTGAACAACACTGAGGTTACAGGTTGGACTTTAGGAAATTTACACTTAAAGAATCACAAAAAAAAAAAAAAAAAAAAATTACTCATTTACCAAAAACTGTTAGTGGAACAATTTAGTTCTACTGCAGCAGAAAAGAAGAACAACTAATAATAACTAATAATAGCATACTGTATACTACATCACTCATAATACTGCAGTACTTTTACTGTAATACTGCATACTACATCACTCATAATACTGCAGTACTTTTACTGTAATACTGCATACTACATCACTATAATACTGCAGTACTTTTACTGTAATACTGCATACTACATCACTATAATACTGCAGTACTTTTACTGTAATACTGCATACTACATCACTATAATACTGCAGTACTTTTACTGTAATACTGCATACTACATCACTATAATACTGCAGTACTTTTACTGTAATACTGCATACTACATCACTCATAATACTGCAGTACTGTTACTGTAATACTGCATACTACATCACTATAATACTGCAGTACTTTTACTGTAATACTGCATACTACATCACTCATAATACTGCAGTACTTTTACTGTAATACTGCATACTACATAACTCATAATACTGCAGTACTTTTACTGTAATACTGCATACTACATCACTCATAATACTGTAGTACTTTTACTGTAATACTGCATACTACATAACTCATAATACTGCAGTACTTTTACTGTAATACTGCATACTACATCACTCATAATACTGCAGTACTTTTACTGTAATACTGCATACTACATCACTCATAATACTGTAGTACTTTTACTGTAATACTGCATACTACATCACTATAATACTGCAGTACTTTTACTGTAATACTACATACTACATCACTATAATACTGCAGTACTTTTACTGTAATACTGCATACTACATCACTATAATACTGCACTACTTTTACTGTAATACTGCATACTACATCACTATAATACTGCAGTACTTTTACTGTAATACTGCATACTACATCACTATAATACTGCAGTACTTTTACTGTAATACTGCATACTACATCACTATAATACTGCAGTACTGTTACTGTAATACTGCATACTACATCACTATAATACTGCAGTACTGTTACTGTAATACTGCATACTACATCACTATAATACTGCAGTACTTTTACTGTAATACTGCATACTACATCACTATAATACTGCAGTACTGTTACTGTAATACTGCATACTACATCACTAATACTGCAGTAGTAGTTTTAATGCAGGACTTTTTCTTGTAATAGAGTATTTTATGTACTTTTACTTAATTAAAGGATCTAAATACTCCTTCCACCACTAAAGTAAAGTATAAATACCTACAAACTGTCTTTCAGTAAATATATTTAGTTACATACCTCCAGTGTTTTGGTCCTGTCCTTCATATAGTGCCTCAGCAGCAGCAGCAGCAGCAGCAGCATTACCCTCACTGGCCAGGAAACGGCACTGCGTTTCCACCAAAGACACCGAGACAGCCCTGAGAGACGAGCTGTAGAGAAGCATCAAGTCTGCTCTCATTAATAGTTAAAGGCTGCAGCTCAGCGTCCATTCACATGCAGCGCGAAAAGCGAGTTAAGTTTAACACCAGCGCAGAGTGTGTGTGTGTGTGTGTGTGTGTGTGTGTGTGTGTGTGGGGGGGGGGGGGTTGTAATTGAAACCTGTTTGTATGCAAAGAAAAATCACTTACCCATTCAAATGTCTCCTTTCTCTGTAAAGTGCCCCCCCTCTGGGACATTTCCTGGATCCAGGCTGGTCGATATGATTCCCAGTAAAGCTTTTATATCAACTCTAAGAAAAAAAAACAAAAAAACAAAAACAGGTTTCAAATCAAGAACCGGGAAATTCCTCATTATGATGAAAGTGTGGTTACAGCGTTGTTGCTAAATTTGGATGTAAGGTGTGTCTCATGCTTTCATTTCTGTTTTTTATATAAAAGTATATTAATAGTTGTAAAATCTTAGGAACAGCTAACGTGCACGTGCTCGTTAATGCTAGGCCTACTACTGCTCCAAACGCTTTAGCTAACATGTTTATCGTGTTTATCAATCATAGGCCTATTTATTCATTATTCGCTTCCAGGTGTTTTTTTATTCCTTTATTGTGCTGTGTATTGTTTTATTTATTTATTTGTTTGTGTTTTATTGTGTTGTGTGTGTGTGTGTGTGTGTGTGTGTGTGTGTGTGTGTGTGTGTGTGTGTGTGTGTGTGTGTGTGCAACAAGCTTCTCCAAGCAAATCCTCTTAGTAAGATGAATTGCTTGTTTACGCATTCCTATTGTGGTTATGAGCTGTATAAACAGTTGAGTAATGTGACTTTATTGATTTAAGATAAGATAAAATAAGATATTCCATTATCAGTCCCACAATGGAGAAATGTACATTATTACAGCAGCAAAGTGGCAAAGTGGAGAGTATCGAAAGTGCGTCAGTAAAAAAAAAGAATACATTTATTTATTTATTTAATTTAATTTAATTTAATTTTATTCATGTCTCCTCTGCACGTCCACATCAATAAAAACTAAACAAACAAACAAAAAACCCCCAAAGAAAACAAAATAAGATAAATAAAACACAAGACAAGACAGTATAAATATATACAGAGTTAAAACAGATACAGACCACCTCCAGCTCCAACTCCAACCCTAACTCCAACCTCCAGCTCCAAACCCCAACTCCAGCTCCAGCTCCAACCCCAACTCCAGCCCAAACTCCACCTCCAACTTCAGCTCCAACTCCAACTCCAAACCCCAACCTCCAGCTCCAACCCCAACTCCAACCCCAACCTCCAGCTCCAGCTCCAACCCCAACCCCAACTACAACTCAAGCCCCAACTACAACTTCAACTCCAACCCCACCTCCAAACCCAACCCCCAGCTCCAACTCAAGCCCCAACTCAAGCCCAACTCCAGCTCCAACTCGAGCCCCAACTACAACTTAAACCCCAAGTTGGAGTTGGGGCTGGGGCTCCAACTACAACCCCAACTCCAGCTCCAGCTCTAACCCCAACTCCAGCCTCAACTACAACTCAAACCCCAACTCCAGCTCCAACCCCAACTACAACTCCAACTCAAACCCCAACTCCAGCTCCAACCCCAACTACAACTCCAACCACCACCACCTCAACTCCAGCTCCAGCCTCAACTCCAACTCCAGCTCCAGCCCTGACTCCAGCTCCACTGATCCACTCCGCCTTTTACCCGCCTCTCCCCCGCCGCAGTGGGAGGAAGTTGAACCACAAAGCAAGCAGTGCTCGCAGAAGAAAAAACACAGAAAAACTATATATCACGAAAAAGGGGGCGACTAAAAAAAAAAACATGTGCCATATTGGAGCTGGGGAACGAACAACAACCTAAAAAACCCGACAACAACCCAACAACAACAACAAAAACGGAGCTGCTGCTTGATAGCTGGACAGTGTCGCCCTGCCTCGGCTGGAGCACCGGAACACACAGCGGGGACTGACGCTCTGCTGTAGCCGAGAGAGAGGCGCCTCTACACGGATACGCTCGGTAGGCAGGAGTCGGTCGGAGGACGGAGGAGAACCAGGACGACGACCGACCGACCTGCTCGTCACTGTAACGGCGGCGGCTGCTCTCTTTTCCTCTTTATTATTTAACCTACAACACGGAGCCACATTATCTATATATTTTTATTTTAATGTGTGTATTTTTTATTTTATATTTTACATCACCATAGCAACAAGAAACGGTGGTCGACGTTATTATTATTATTATCACCAACCGCCGAAAAGTAGCCGTTGGAAGCCAGGCGTTCTATCCCTCCCCCCGGAGAGAAGAGCCCGAGAAGAGCCAGAGAAGAGCCTGTCCCTCCCTCCTCTAGCCTCTATTATAAACACCCTACAACACCCAGAAGGGGAGCAAAATATGGATTATTTTATGCGGTTTTATCTCTATTTTTGAGCCATTTTTTGGGACTATTTCTTCCTCCCTTCTTCCTCTTCCTCCGCCACTCAGCAGCCATTAGCTTATTATTTAAAAAAAAAAAAAACCTCGACTAATACTCCTCCAAAAAAAGAGGACCTGCTCAATTTAAATAACCTTCAACGTGTTATATCTTTCTATTTAACCCTTGCTGTTTAGTTAGGTCTGCCTGCTTTGCTTTCCTCCCTCCTGGTTAGCAGCAGGTTAGCGTGGTAGCTAACTTAGCAGCAACCCAAATATCGATATTTGCTCTACTAGTGTGTGTGTGTGTGTGAGAGTGTGTGAGAGGGATTTTTGGCACCTTTTTGTGCATGAATTGGACTTGGATTTTTTTTGCTGCTTAACCCTACTTAAATACCCTTTTTTTGGGTGTAATTGATGAGCTGATAAGGGACATTAAGAGCTCTTCAACGTTGCACAGGAAGCCCTCAAACAGCAGCAGCAGCAGCATAAACAGCACTGTGTGTGTGTGTGTGTGTGTTGGTTGGTTGGTGTGTGTGTAGATTTTTTTCTAGCATGCAAAACATGACTCCTGCTTTCTCAGTGACCTGTGCATGTGTGCTTTGATTATAACAGCTTATCTGGAGGGATTTTTTGCATTATTTTGTTTTTTTGTGTAGCAGTGGTTTGGTTGCTCGCTGCACCAGCTGAGATATTAAGGACTTTGGAGAAGAAGAAGAAGAAGAAGAAGCACCATCAGGAGGGAAAAGCAGCAGCAGCAGCAGCAACCCTGATGATCTCAACCTGTCGCCTACTTGTGTCCTCCTCCTCCTCCTCCCTAAATTTCCCCCTTTTTTTTGGTCTCACTGATCATTTGTGAGGAGGGAGAAGAAGCAACAACTCCTGTTGTATTACAGTACAGCTGCTTTTTGCCCCATTTTTTAAAACCAAACTCTGCAGCCATTTCACTATCATCACAGCGCAGTGTTTACATTTTTAAGGAGGAGGAAACCCCCCCACCCCTTTACCCCTACCCCACCCTGCCCTGCCCCACCACCACCAACAACACCACCCTTGAATGAATCACATGCAGGAGGAGCAGCACTGGAGGAGACAAACCCCAGTTGTATTTTGGACATATTTCCAATATCAAGAAGAGGAGAAAGAAGAAGGAGGAGAAGGAGATTCCCTACAGACGTGTAACTAGGATTTAATTTTCTTTTTTTCCTTTTTTTTTTGGAGGCCACAATATTCTAACAACATAACAGTAAGAAGGAGAGCAAGTGCATGCTTTTTGCACCTCACAAACGGAGAGGAAACCTGCCATTTTTTGGGGTATTTTTGCACTAAATGGGATTACAAGGCTGATCTTGCTCTTGCAGCCCCCCCCCCTCCTCATCCATCCACCTCTCTCTCTCTTGCTTTTAAATGTCTTCCTTGAGGAGGATGGTAGTTTGACTCTGAGCACAAACACACACACAGGGAGAGAGAGACACAAGCAAGCAACTGAGGACCCCCCCCCTCTACAATCTCTCCCCAAAATCAGTCGATGGTCAGCCCTGCTGTGCTCTCAGCTGCAGCCCCCCCCCCTGTCATCACGCACCTTGGCACTTGATGTTGTTGGTGATCATATATCTGATGGAGGACATTGGTTTTTTTTAATTTCCTAAAAACAAAACCAAAACCAAACCAACCTCTCCCGTCCCTTCTTCCTCCACCTCCACCTCCTCCACCACCACCAGCCTTCATCACCACTACCATCATCATCCTCAACCCCCCATCACCCCCCCTCGGTTATTATTATATTGATTTTTGGTCGTCCCAGGGTCGAAAGATGGCGGACCTCGAAGCAGTACTCGCCGATGTCAGTTATTTGATGGCGATGGAGAAAAGCAAATCTACTCCAGCAGCGCGAGCGAGTAAGAAAATCATCCTTCCTGAGCCCAGGTAAGCTGATTGATTTCATTCTTCTTCTGCTAACCTCTTTATATTACGCTGTCAAATTGGGTTGAATCTTCTCTTTTTTTAAAATGTGTGCATGCATGCTGATGCTGTGTGCTGTGTGCAGCCATATAAGGGAGATGGGAGGCGTTGCTTCCTCCTTTTTTTTTTTTTTAGTTTATTTTAAACGTGACTTTGCTGAGATGTTAAGTGAATTATTGACTTGTGTGGATTTCGCTGCATAAACCTTAATGACTGCCATGATATATATGATCTGTAGAGCCATGCACTGACTCAATGCATGCCTGCAACTTTAAGCAGAAGTTAACCCAGTGTTAGCCTCGTCAGGATATGAAGATAGACAGAAGTGTGTAGCTACCCATGACATGCACAATATCTGTCATTTTTAAGGTGTCATTCTTTAAAAAACAAAATCATTTGCTTTCATAAACAATCAGATTTTTAATATTTGACATAGCTTGTGCACTAACATGTAGCTCAGTCTCATCTGTGCTGCTGTATTTGATGTGAAACTTGTCTGCAAAAAGCTAAATGACTACCATGATATATATGATCTATAGAGCCATGCACTGACTCAATGCATGCCTGCAACTTTAAGCAGAAGTTAACCCAGTGTTAGCCTCGTCAGGATAAGAAGATAGAAGTGTATAGCTACCCATGACATGCATAATATCGGCCATTGGTTTCCATAAACTATCTGATTTTTAATATTTGACATAGCATGTGCACTAAAATGCTGCTCAGTCTCATCTGTGCTGCTGTATGATGCAGCTCTTGATGTGAAACCCTCCTCCATGCTGTAGTGGGTTTGCAAGCACCCTAAAAAAATTTTGACCTGTGTGGATTTGTCTGCATAAAACTATAAATGGCGTCCATGATATATATGATGTGTAGAGCCATGCACTGACTCAATGCATGCCTGCAACTTTAAGCAGAAGTTAACCCAGTGTTAGCCTCGTCAGGATAAGAAGGTAGAAGTGTAGAGTTTACCTTTACATGCACAATATTTCACATTTTTTAGGTGTTATTATATCAAAAAAATCAATCCCTTGCTTTCATAAACAATCTGATTTATAATATTTTATATAACATGCTGCTCAGTCTGATCTGTGCTGCTGTATTTGTTGCAGCTCTCATCTCCTCCTCCATACTGTAGTGTGTTTGCATGCACCCTGAAAAAGAAAAGTAGGCCTTTTACTTCACTTCACTGCATCCTCAGTTAAAATCAGATTGAAATAACACCCCCCCCCCCTCCTTTCCACCTTAACAACATGTCATACACATCATTTTCTCCTCCTACGCAGTTTTCAGAGGGTTGAGCTTAAAAAAAACCTTGTTGTCTCCAGGGGGGCAAGGGTTTTTTTTTTTAGACGTGTGAATGTATGCATCTAATGTACCATTCTGATTGAAGAGGATGTGGTTAAAATAATTTGGTTATTCAAGCTAGCTACCTTTTTTTTTATAACACCAGGTTTGTAAAATAGCAGCAGAGGTTATTTGTGTTCTGGTTGTTTTAGTGAATGAAGTGCAGCTTTGTGTTTTTTTTAAGAGCAGGATCTTGGCACCTCTGTCAGATTGAATTTGCGTTCATGCTTCCACTCATCACCTTTGCAACTCCCACTTTTTTTTATTTCATTTTATTAAATGCAAACTGAAAACTATTATTGACACGCCTGCAGCCGACTGGCTCGACTCGATGTTGTTGTTTGGTTGTGTTTTTTGCAGAGTGTCATGTGGGTGAGAGGACAGTAATATTTAAACCAGAGTACGCTGCTTTTTCCTTTTCTCTTCAGTTACTTACTGACTTGTCTTGGCACATCAGCAGAAAGCAGTGATCCGGACAGTCGAGTTACATGCAGTAATGAATCTGTAGCCTGTTGATTATTTCCAACTGAAATGATTTTAATTAAAGGATATTCTATAATTAAATGTGCCAGCTCAAATTCCATTCATATATTCTAGTTAGGAAGGTATTGAAACCACTTATTATCCACTATGCTCCATCCATCCATCCATCCATCCACCCATCCACCCATCCATCCATTTATCCCTCCCTTTGCAAAAGCTTTGTAATAAATTCTCCCCTCTGGCAAATCTTCACAACAGCAGCTGAGAACAGATGATTATGTTTCTTAACTTGACAATGTCAAACTTACTCGCCAAATAACATGATTATAATATAATAACTTTTGACACAAGCGTCCTCCTCTCTGTACCAGGCCCGTTTTTCTGCTTCACATTAACTGTACACTGGTGCTAATCTGTTTGTGAACAGGTTGATTAATTGTGGGTTTCCTTCCTTGTTAGGCAGGGACTAGTTTCGGTTCACGTCAGTTTGCTATTGAAAGAACCTGCAGAAACTTGAAACAGTGAAGCCTGTCACGATCACTACTTTAGTTGGACGATTAAATTATATTATTGTTATTTTAAGACTATTTTTATGCCACTATTTGCAGTAAACGTGGTAATATTGGTTTCTAATGCAATGCTGACCTATATGAGTGATGCCAGGATGTTCTAGTTTCACTTTTATCACTCAGACAGTACTTGAAGTCTACATACATGGCCCTCACAAACCCTTAGCATATGTCTGATAGTGGGAGTGAAGAGTTTTAGGGTTTTTAAGAAATGTCAGGAGCCATTTTTATACGTTGGGTTTGAATGTGATGCTTACAAGAAAAGTTAAATATGATATAAAGAGTTCATTCACATATAAATCCATTTCTGTTTGTCTTAAAAGAGAAAAAACTAATTTAGGATCACTACAGCAGCTAAAGGCTGGAGGTCATGTCCATGTGTTGTACCATAGGTCATCATTATTGTGACAGGCGTACTTCCTTGTGACTGCCAGTTTTTTACAGCTAGCAATAATATTCTGTCGCAGTTAATTAAGTCAGAATTGTGTTAATGTTGTGTAAAAACTCAATTACTCTGTAGTAAATATGACCAATACTCCCAGTAAGTCTGACAGCTTGGTAGAAGAGACCAACTAGGAGCTTTGACCAAAGTCTAGGCAGACCTGTCACTATACTTCTGTTGGACGATATATTGTCCGAAATAATCACAATAAATGATGTGATTATTATTCAGTGTGATAAAAAGGTATTAAATTGTCCACAGGAGCTTTAAAAACCCAGACAGATTAATCAGCAGCAGAGTGAGAATGATAACTACTTCTGTTGGACGTCATATTGTCTCAGAAATAATCGCGATAAACGATATTATCGTTGTTTAAAGATTATTTTATACCACTGATGTGACATGAATAGCCTCTTAGCTGCTAATGTGAAGTGTGGCAATACTGAGGCCAAAGAAATGATCAAGGTCATGTCCATGTATCATAAGATAAGTCCATACATAGACATGATAAGTTGTATTGTGCGATAAGTCAACAACGTAATTATTGTGACAGGTCTAGATATACAGCTTTGGTTTTTCCCGTTAGCATGGTTAGCTGTTTACACCTGTTGCTGTTGTGAAGTTGTGAAGAAGCAAGCTACAAAATAAAACCTTTTATTGACATCTTCCAACCATGTTTGGTGTTTAAAACATACTGTAGATTTTACACAAGTGGCCATGTTAGCTCTACTTTACAGCTAACAGTCGGAGCTGCCATCATTGCCATGACTTCAAGTCCAGTTCATCGCTAACGGGACGATGATGTTGATAATTACCATGACAGGCCTACGAGCTCTAAGGCTCTGTAGTGAGTAAATATGACCACTACTCCCAGTAACTCCGTATTCTTCGTCCCGTTAGCGAACAGGTGTAAACAGCTAACCATGCTAACGGAAAAACCAAAGCTGTATATCTTGACCTGTCACAATAATTACATTGTTGACTTATCGTACAATACAACTTATCACGTCTACGTATTGACTTATCTTCTAGCAGCTAAGAGGCTATTCATGTCACATCAGTGGTAGAAAATCATCTTTAAATGACAATAATATTGTTTATCGTCCAACAGAAGTAGTTATCATGGCAGGTCTGCTGCTGATTAATCTGTCTGTTTTTAGTCTTTATAATGTCAGAAAATGTGTTTACCAAAGTCAAAGATGCAACCTAAAACATCCACAACCCAAAGATAGCCAGTTTACTGTCATAAAGGACTAAACTGGTAAATATTCACATTACATTTAGGCTTTCTTCCTCCAAAAAAAAAAACAGTTGATTGATCATTTTTATGCCTTCAGTATCGCCACACTTCATATTAGCAGCTAAGAGGCTATTCATGTCACATCAGTGGTAGAAAATCATCTTTAAATGACAATAATATCATTTATCGTGATTATTTCTGAGACAATATATCGTCCAATAAAAGTAGTTATAGTGACTATAGGAGCATAGGTTTATATATGTGACATTATTTTGCATTACCCGTGAGAAAAGTTCTACATGTGTTTTAAAAAGCTCCTGTGGACACTTATAACACTTACGGCTTCTCTTTCTCTCTTTTACTACCACGAGCTGGAGAAGGAGAAGGAGGCAGCCCTTAGCTTTGTTAGCCTTTAGCAAAACAATCAAAACAAAACCTCCCACTCGGCTTCTCTGTTGGATCAGGATGTGAAATGTGAAGTCTTGTAACTCACAGAACTCCAACACAGAGCTGCTTTTTTTCTTTTGTCAGTGCTTCAGAGCCGTTTTCTGTCACCAGGATGAAAGTTGTTCATTACAAAAGCTCCTTTTTTCTTTTGATTAAAGCTTTAAACAGTCGTCACATGTTCTCTCCAAGTCACTTAATATTTGAATTATTCATAGAATCAACAGAAGTAAATGATGCAAAGGAGAGAAATGGAGTATATTCATATTCAAGTTTGCTTTTAATTAGTGTGAAACTAAGACTTGTTGTGTTTTCGTCACCTTTGAGTGAACTCTTTATATCTACATTGGGTGCAGTCCCTCTGCCATGGAGCCTTGCATGTTTCTATGAGTGATACCTGTAACCCAAATTTTTCCTAGCCATCGGTCGATGAGTCATGACACGTTTATAGTAACAGTCTAATGAACTTACAAAGCGTCTGTCCTCTCTTCTGCTCTCTGCTGTAAACACACGCAACGTCGGCTGGAAGTAGGATTGGCAATTAATCGAAACCGACATTTAGAAACTCTAATTGACTTAATCTTGCTTGTGTCAATTAATGGTGGTGTTCACTGTTGCCATGGCAGCAAAGGTTGCATATCTTTAAGGAATTTGAAAACTTGTCTCCAGTGATCATTTTAATCCAAACCATGATCTTTGAAGGAAGGAAGAAAAGGAAAGGAAAGAATGAAGGGAGGAAGGAAAGGATGGGAGGGAGAAAGGGATAGAAGGAAGGGAGGAAGGTAGGGGGAGGAAAGAAAGAGAGAAGGAGGGAGGAAGGTGGGGGGAAGCAAGGGAGGAAAGGAAAGAAGGAAGGGAGCAAAGAAAGAGAGAAGGAAGGCAGGAAGGGAAGTAGGAAGAAGGAAGGGAGGAAAGGAAAGGAAAGGAACGAAGGAATAGATGAAGGAGGGAGGGAGAAAGGAAAAGAGGAAGGAAAGAAGGAAGGGAGGAAGGGAGGGAAGGAATGGAGGAAAGGAAAGAAGGAAGGGAGGAAGGAGGGAGGGAGAAAGGAAAAGAGGAAGGAAAGGTAGGGGGAGGGAGGGAAGGAAGGGAGGAAAGGAAAGGAGGAAGGAAGGAAAGAAAGAGAGAAGGAAGGAACAGTCAAAACAGACGGGGTCAGTTTGACCCGGTAGAACGACATGAAGGTTAAAACATGTTTATTTTCTCTCCCTAAAGATCCTCATGTGTGAGGGCAGCAGTGGAAAATACTAAACTAAAGAAACTGTGAAAATACATCATAGTTCATCAAGAGTGGAGATAATCCTTCATTAATCCTAATCCAGGTTCAAAGTTCAATTAATGGTGATTTAGATTTTGCTGGTGATCCTGAAGCTAGATGTCACATTTGCATCAAATCAGGCGTAGCGACATCTTCAGGTTGATGTAGCGTAGCATGTGAACACTCGTGTTATTGATCACTTCAGTTGTTTATCGACTGAGGTTCAGGAAGTAGAGCGGGTCATCCACTAATCGGTATATTGGCGGTTCGATTGGCTCCTCCAGTCTGCATGTCGATGTGTTGTTGGGAAAATTACCTAACCCCAAATTACCTCTGTATGAATGTGTGAATGTTGGTTGAGACTCATAAACTATGAATGTGGGTGAATGGGTGAATGTGACATGTCGTGTAAGTCATAATGAATAGAAAAGCTCCATTTACCATCCGATCCACCAGGTCTGATTTCTCTCTCTCTCCTCATTCACTCTCTAGCTCGCTCGACCACTGCTGCTCTCTGTGTCTGTTTCTCTCGTCATTTTTAAACATGAGGAAAGCCGACAACAGATCCTAACTTTATTAAAAAAGGAGAAATGTTGATGTCTCCCCTCAAGGCAAGGTGTCTTTTTGGCCTGCCACCAACCGACCGATTAAAACTCTATAAACTAAGACTCTTCTCACCGTCTAATGATGTGGTCGACTATTAGGGAGCAGCCATAGTTTCTACAGGAGCCCAGAATGGACAAAACAAACACAGGCTCTAATTGAGGGGCCTTTTTGTGAGTTTCGTGGCCTCTGTAGAACTAGTTGACTGAAATTTTTGAAATGTATTTATTTGGATAAATCGATTCGAGGGGGTCCAGACATATAAACAGACATTGATTCAACATACAATCATAGAGTAGACAATACAAAAAACAATACAAAAAAATAAAAAAAATACAGAAACCAAAAAACAAACAGAAAGAGGAAAAAAAAGAGAAAGAAAAGGCAGACCACAGTAACATCATAATGACATCACAACAAAACAACCATTAAAAAAAATATGAAAAAATAAAAACTGACTGAACAGACACAGGTGCTTCATTGATCTTTTGGTTGAATTAATATAAAAAGTTATCTATGTGTGCTCTTCATGTCAACTGGAAAACCGCTTTAACCGCTTTAATTGATTGCAGATAAATCCTATTTCATCCCTTTTGTGGTAATTTATGGAGCTTATCAACCACATTGACTTTTACTAGTTACTGTCCATTATGCACAAGAAGAAGAAGAAGAAGAAGAGAGTTAACCTCTTTAGTTTAGTAGCTAAACATGACAGAGGTAACGAGTCCGAGCTTCTGATCAAACACGACCAAACCTTAGTGTCAGACTGACTTCCCTTCTCTAAAGACTCGTCAGTTTCCACTGAAGAAGTAAATCTTAAAAAAAAAAAAAAAAAAAAAGCTCACAAATGTATAGTTTCGTTTTTGTTTTAGTTTTTAAAACAGGAAGCAGTCATTTCCTACAGCAGCTGGTCACTCTAGTTTTTAGCAAACCTTTCTCAAACCGGAAGAAGTGATGCAGTTTGTTGTGGACTACTTTCAGCAGCGGATTGATACGTAAGTAGTGCTTCGGTCGGTGTGCATTTCCAGCTAAGATGATGTCTTCAGGAGCATCAGTGTGTTGCTAGTTTGGCTCTTTTTTTAATCATATTTCTGCAGCTAACTGGGGAGTCTTCAATTTTAAGACTATTCCTTGATTAGATTGCCAATAAAATGAGCTTCTTTTATTAAATCTATAAATCTGTATTAACTTCTGCTGAACACAGACTATGTAATAAAAACTCAGCTGATGGTAGACACTGAACATTTCTATGGCTCCAGACTTAAAGGAGATTTATTCTGCTTTCTGTGATTTTTCTCTTATTTATATCCTGTTATCATGCTGGATGTTAAACGTGGTTAAAGTAATAATAATGATTTTATTTGTTTGGCACCTTTTTAATACAAGAAATGCTGATTTACATGTGTATAAAATCAAGTAACAGCCGTGTTAAAATAGTAAAAAGTAGCTAAAACATAGAATAAATAGAATATATAATATCAAGTAAAATACCCTACAAAATATTAATGTAATATAAAATGGAAAATAAAAATAATAATAATGAAATAGTAAAAAAAATGTACAAAGTAAAAGTAGCTAAAACATAGAATAAATAAATAAATAAGTTGATTAATAAATAAATAAATACAACAATGTTAAAATTAAACAAAACCACCAAAACAGTGTAATTTAAGATAGAGAATTAAAATAGTAAATAGTAAAAGTAGCTAAAACATAGAATAAATATAATATATAAAATCAAGACAAATACAACATTTAATGAGTGATAGAAAAGCTTATTAAAGGCTAAAGTGAAGAAAATCTGCCTGTAAGTCAAAAGTCGGGGCTTCAACCTAACGTTTCCATAGTTACGAAGGTTTTTACGTGTTTTATTTGCGTTACGTGCGCTCATATTTCGTGTCGTGTCTAGTCTCCGGTAGAATATTAAGATAAGAAGTGAAAGCTGCTCTACTGGGTCTGCTGGGTCTGCTGGGTTTGTGTTTCTCCTTCAGACGGCTTAATGTTGTCAGCGCTAAGTTTAGCCCGTGTGTTTGCAGCCGTCGAGGATCTAAACAGGATCAGCTTGTTTGACACTTGAACTGTACGTCATGCTAATTGAGTTGACTGCCTCTCATTAGGTGTTCAGTCAAGAGTCCAGCAGCAGCAGCACGTTAAAGTTAATCTGAGGACTGGCAACCGTGAGCCGGCCACAGTATACAGTTTCATTCCTGTCTGAGGCCACCGCTGGTTGTTTCACTGATTATCACATCATCATCACGCCATCATCACATCATCATCACGCCATCATCACATCATCACATCATGACATCATCCATCATCACGTCATCACATCATCACATTGTCCATCATCACACCATCACATCATCATATCATCACGTCATCATGTCATGACATCATCACATCATGACATCAGCACGTCATCACATCACATCATCACATCATCATATCATCACGTCATCATGTCATGACATCATCACATCATGACATCATCACGTCATCACATCATCACGTCACCACATCATCACATCATGACATCATCATGTCATCACGTCATCACATCATGACGTCATCACATCATCACATCACCACATCATCACATCATGACATCATCACGTCATCACATCATCACGTCATCACATCATCACGTCATCACATCATGACGTCATCACGTCATCACAACCAGGAAGAAAGAAAGAAAGAAAGAAAGGTGTTTTATATATGAACAAACCTTTTTGTTAAATACATTTTTATTATATTTTAAAACAAAGGAAACATAGTGGTGTACATAAGGGAATAGAAAACCCCACTGCCTTCTTATATAAGATATATAATATATATAATATATATTATTGTTACAAGAAATACAAGGAAGTCCCTTTAAAATGTCCATGATGGCAGGTCAGAAAGTATATGCTCAGTATGTACAGTGCACAGTGTATAATGCACAATACATACTTTTATACATATAATGCATTAGACATACTTATAATGCACAATTACATACTTATAATTACAGTCTGACTGATACTGATATCGATATGCACAATGTAGAAAACACACATGGTGGCTGATAAACATACGAGAAGGTTCAACATGAAAAATACTGTTGACTTGTATTATAGTTTGATGTTGTCTCATCTATTAATTACATCTTTAGTCTTATACTGTCTTTTTGCCTGCTTATTAAAGAAGGCCAGAGCTCTTGTGATACTTGAGGACTAATCTGAGCTCTGAAACAATCTCCACGCTCACAGTTTTAAAGTCAACCTCATTCAGTCTTTCTACCTGTGATCACTTACATAACAGGCCTCATTCTGGGAGCTTTTTGTTATCTGGCTTCCTCAGATTGTCCTCCACACACAGTCAGGCTTCATATGAGCACACTCTCTCTGCAGCTATTTATGCATGTGATTTTATAAAGTGATTTTTATATATTAGATATTAGCTTAATTATTTATTGCTCAATATGATGCAGCAGCCGCAGAGATAAAAGCCTCAGATAATGGAGCCGTAAAAGCTCCATAACACCACCGCCGAGTAAATCAGCCAGCAGAGAAGACTGTCACTAATATGAAAATGTATCTAAAACATGTCATTATGATCACTTTTATTATTATTATTATTACAGTAATGTGCAGATAAAACAACGATGCTGCCTTGTCATTCATTGTTAATGTGCTCGAGCGCTTCAGAGCAATAACTTTTGGATTGGATTGTTAACGATCTGATAATAATGTGGCTAACCGAGGAGAGGAGAGGAGAGGAGAGGAGAGGGGAGGAGAGGAGGGAGAAATGATAGAAACATTTTTTATTTCATTTCATTCCTGGAAACGTCTGCAGAGACTTTGTGCAAACGGACAAAAACTTTTATAGTTTTGGCAGCGGTGGCAGGGGGCGGCGGGGGTCGTGCATATGTGAAGCTTTTTCAGCCGCGTGCTTTGTTGAGGGAGGGGGGGGAGGGTTTGGGGGGGGGGGGGACGAAGTTTAAATGTGGCACTTTGGAGATAGCGTGGTGCTGCCACATTCTCCACGGGCCAAGGCTGTGTCCTCTGGCAGAGAGGTGAGACTTTGACAGCAACACTGGAAGCAGCAGGAGGGTGCGGGAGGGGTTGGCCGTTTATAGGTTTATAGAGAGAAATCCGTAGACGTTACGAAGACGCACGGGAGGCGGAGATACGAGGCTCAGAAGACGCGTTGTCGTATCACTACAGCTGCTCCCAGTCAGCTCGGTTAAATCAGAGGCAGAGCAGCCGCCGCTAGATAATCTGCTCAACTCTAAACTCTACGTCTTATCAGCCACCGTCAAGTCTGAGAGTTTATCCAAACAAGAAAATGAAACTGTCGGTTTTTATCACGAGCTGCTGTCTGTGTGTGTCTCTGTCTGTGTGCGTGTGTGTGCATGTGTGTGTGTGTGTGTGTGTGTGAGAAAAAGAGAGAAGCACTCTGAGCTGTTTAAACATGTAATATGTTAAAACATGGATTGTGTCTTTTTGCTGTTTGTGAAATATCAACAGAGGAACAGAGTCTGATGGTTCGGGAATATTTTCACCTTTTCACCGACTCCACATGTTCAGATGAGCCAGACTGATATATTGATCAGCTGATATTGACCCATCAGATATATCAGTGTCAGTGAATATGTTGTCCCATATGTGAGGATATTTTTAAAACTTTTTATTCATATCTTATTGTCATTATTAAGTTCACAATGAATTTTAGGGCTCTATAAAATCCCTTTTATTTTTTCTCAAATTCCGTTTTTTCCGTTTTAATTTTTGCGAATCCTGTAATTTATGTTTGTATAACGCAGCGATTATTACTGTAGTTACAGGGTCCTCAGCAGCCATTTCCTGTTTGAACAGTAGCCCCTCCCCTTCTGCTACGGAGCCAGGATGGCGACCGCTGAGTGTCCATAGTTACACACTCAGCTTTTTGACTGTACTGAGTGAAGCCATCCAGATACTCAAAACGCTGCATGTTTCCATACTTGACCTCCCAATAATAAGAAGTGAAAGTACAGAAGAAGAGATATGAGCGTAAGACACTTTAACTTTGATTTCTTTTTTTACTTAAGTCAGCGTCTTTTGACTTTTACATGAGTCATTTTTTATGCATAAGTTGTTTCACTTTTACGTCAGTATGATTTTCAATAAAGTAACCATACTTCTACATGAGAGAGATCAACAGGAAGTGAAATGAAGTGTGATATCTGAATCTTTACTGCTCTCTATACATGAGTTACAGTAATATCCAGGTTTTATGAGGTCATTTTCCCTTCTGGCTCCAAAAGAGACAGTGGATAATCATAAATTACACTAAATGACTGAACTAAGTGTATGATGGATTGTCTTTGATGGGTCTTACTACCTGGTTCAGTTCAGCAGATGATGCAGGTCATAAGTTTTAGATATTTTATATAGTAAAAGCTCATTGTTCATGCGCTGTGTGGAGTCTTTCACTAAAAGGTGCATTTTGGACACTGTCAGAAAATAATATATCAATAAGCTCAGTTTCCAGTTAATCGTTGCACCTCGCCAAAGCTAATGAAGTCCCATCCAACAGCTCTGCAATAAATCCTACGCTGATGAAGGCTCCAATGTTCAGTTTTTATTCAGCTGTGTTAAATCAAATTTATCGTTCATTCTGGACGCTGTTGAATAGTTCTGCATTATAATAAGTGGTGTTTTTATTACCACCACATGTCCAGTCACTATTAAGAAAAAATAAAGTTTGGACTGGTGCTCCTGTTGCTTTGCATGAGACAGTGAGTTCAAACCGTTGACCCGTACTGTAGATCAACTCTTATTAGTTTTAGTGGCAGTAATTCTTAAATAATCACATAATGGTTTACTGATGTAGCACAGTAAGAAGCTCTAAAACTGAGAGGACAACAGCTGGTCATCCTTCTAGCTGCAGTTTAATGACCTGCACATTTATCTACAGATAGATGGATAGATGGATGGATGGATGGATAGATGGATGCATAGATAACCCTAACCATTATAACCAAGGCTGCGTTCAGACTGCAGGCAAATCTGATTCAAATCTGATTCCTTCTCAAATCCAAGGCCTGACTGTTCACACTGTTTTTATCAAGTGTCCAAATGGGATTTGGCTCTGTTCAGACTGGGCCACATTAATGACCAATCTGACTGGTTGCCATGGCAACGTCGTCGGAGCGGAGGCGTCATCTAGCATGTATTTTGTGATGTCATGAACGGAGCCATCTCCCCAAAGATTAAGAATTTGGTTTGGTCCTCTGTCCGTGGACTGATGTTTACGTCCTCCGTTGCCTCCAGTGATGTCACCTAGCAACAACAACTGGAATAAGTCCTCCAGTGATATCACCTAGCAACAACAACTGGAATAAGTCCTCCAGTGATATCACCTAGCAACAACAACTGGAATAAGCGGGTCTGGTGTCTCATAGAGTGACGTAGCGTAGAGACGTAGAGAGACGTCACGGACAGTCAAATCCGATCTGAGTGTTTGGAGCTGTTCAGACTCAGACACAAACTTCCTCCCAAAGGTGGTTTCACTCTGGATCTCATGTGATTTCTGACTGTTCAGACTTCATAAGAGCATCTGGTTCCAAACTAGATTAGCTAAAAATCAGATATTGGCTTGCAGTGTGAACGCAGCCCAATAGTTCAACCATCATGTGTCCTCGGATCCCCCCGTAGTCCAACCACCATAATCTCTCAATATCTTTATTTGAAACACTGAATTATCTGACGGACCTCCTGAAACTGGTCCTGAAGCTGTTCTGTGGTTCAGTTTGAGCTCAGAGAGAAACTCACCAAGTTCGTCTCTCCTTGAGTGTTGTTGAGTAAAAGGAGCATCAGATCATCATCGCTTGATGTTGATCCCATCTTTCTTTTCCCCCAGGCGTGATTGTGATTCTTTTATCCTTTTATAGTTTAGTCTCTAAATCGCGTCACGCTTAATGTGAACAGTCAGGCGTATCGAAAGTCGCCTCTGAATTATTCGCAATTTCGTGCCATTTATTCGTGTCGCTGTTGATGTGCAAAGGCGTTAAATGTCACATTATCATAATTAAAACAAAAAAAAATAGTGTTTACTTATAGATGGACTAGAAAAGAAAAGAAAAGCATCATATTTAAACTGTTATAAGATAAAGATACATTTATTGATCCCACAGTGAGGAAAATTAATTTGTACAGCAGTCAAAAAAGAGAAAAAAACCCAAATGTATACAACAATAAAATTAAAAACTAAATAATTCTCCTTCTTATACTTGCAGAATATGAAGAAGTTGAGTCATAAATAACCAATCTAGCTAACGTGAGATATGAGCCACACCTTCAGCATCTCTCCTCCCTCCCTTCCTTCCTTCCCTCCCTCCTCCCTTCCTTTCATTCCTTCCTTCCCTCCTCCCTTCCATCCTCCCTCCTTCCATCCTTCCTCCCTCCTTTTCTTCCTTCCTTCCTCCTTTCCCTCCTCCCTCCCTTCCTTTCATTCCTTCCTTCCCTCCTCCCTCCCTCCTTCCATCCTTCCTCCCTCCTTTTCTTCCATCCTTCCTTCCTTCTTTCCTTCCTTCCTTCCCTCTTCCCTCCTTTCATTCCTTCCTTCCCTCTCTCCTTCCATCCTTCCTCCCTCCTTTTCTTCCTTCCTTCCTTCCTTCCTTCCCTCTTCCCTTCTTTCATTCCTTCCCTCTTCCCTTCTTTCATTCCTTCCTTCCCTCCTCCTTTTCTTCCTTCCTTCCTTCTTCCTCCCTCCTTTCCTTCCTATGAAGAATATGAAGAAGTTCAGTCATAAATAAGAACAAATGTAGCTAACGTGAGATAGGAGCCACACCTTCATCACCTTCATCACCTGCAGCATCTCCTAAAAGCCTCCTTCCTTCCTTTTTCCCTCCTCCCTCCCTTCCTTCCTTCCATCCTCCCTCCCTCCTTTTCTTCCTTCCTTCCTTCTTCCCTCCTTTCATTCCTTCTTTCCCTCCTCCCTTCCTTCCTTCCCTCCCTCCTTCCTTTCCTTCCTATGAAGAATATGAAGAAGTTCAGTCATAAATAAGAACTAATGTAGCTAACGTGAGATAGGAGCCACACCTTCATCACCTTCATCATCTCCTAAAAGCCTCCTTCCTTCCTTTCTTCCTTCTCATCCTTCCTTCCTTCTTCCCTCCTTTCATTCCTTCCTTCCCTCCTCCCTCCCTCCTTCCATCCTTTTCTTCCTTCCTTCCTTCTTTCATTCCTTCATTCCCTCTTCCCTTCCTTCTTCCCTCCTTTCATTCCTTCCTTCCCTCCTCCCTCCCTCCTTCCATCCTTCCTCCCTCCTTTTCTTCCTTCCTTCCTTCCTTCCCTCTTCCTTCCCTCCCTTCCTTCCTTCCTTCCCTCCTTCCTTCCTTCCCTCCCTCCTTTCCTTCCTATGAAGAATATGAAGAAGTTCAGTCATAAATAAGAACAAATGTAGCTAACGTGAGATAGGAGCCACACCTTCATCACCTTCATCATCACCTTCATCATCTCCTAAAAGCCTTCAGTCACAGTTACATAACTGAGCAAACAGACAGTCACCAGGATCCTGCCTTAACAGATAACACATGCTAATAACCGATGTCACGTCATGTCAGATGATACCATGCCGACAGATCTTCGGGCCGGTCGACAAACATTAGAAACACGGACGTATTGTTAGGTACTTGATGGGTTTTTTTTTTGTGGTGTAGTTGAATCTGTGCAGCTGTGTTTACCGGAGGAACCCGAACCAGCTCAACATCATCGTAGGTTCAATAACGTTAAAATGAGACAAACATTGTTTACTGTTACCGAGGCAACAGGAAGTCTGTCTCTTCATATGTATGAACACAATTATTCACAATGATGAGAAAAAATAAGCAGAGTTTCACTAAAAGACTCATTTTTATTTATAGTGTGATCTTCCTGTCGTCCTCCCGGGTCAAATTGACCCCGTCTGTTTTGACTGTTCCTTCCTTCCTCCCTTCCTCCCTTCCTTCCTTCCTTCCTTCCATCTGCCTCCCTCCTTCTCTCTTTCTTTCCTTCCTCTCTCTTTCCTCTCTTCCTTCTTCCATCCCCCTTTCTTCCATCCTTCTGTCCTTCCTTCCTCCCTCTCCTTCATTCCTTTCCTCCTTTCCTTCCTTCCTCTTTTCCTTTCTTCCTCCCTCCTACCTTTTTTCCTCCCTCCCTCCTACCTTCCTTCCTTCTTTCCTCTGTCCTTCCTTCCTTCCTTCCTCTTTTCCTTTCTCACTCCTTCCCTCCTTCCTTCTTTCCTCCCTCCCTCCTACTTTCCTTCCTTCCTCTTTTCATTTCTCCCTCCCTCCCTCCTTCCTACCTTCCTTCTTTCCTTCCTCCCTCCTTTCTTTCTTTCCTTCTTCCTTCCTTCCTTCTTTCCTTTACTTTCCTCCCTTCCTTCCTCCCTCCTTTCTTTACTTCTTCCTCCCTCCCTTCCTACCTTAACTCGAGGACAACAGGAGGGTTAAACTAATAAAATGAGACATTAATCTTCTCTCAGGATCGTTCTCATGATTCATAAAGTGTAAATCCAGCAGGATATTGAACCTGTAAGTTTCTCTTTAACAAAGTATCATGTTTGTAATGTTTGTAATGTTCGGTCTCTTAGTTTACTGTGTTAATATTTGCTGTTTAGCTTAAAAGATAATCCATCTCTATTTATACAGCAGCTTCCATTCAGGTTCATGTTGTTCAAAGTGCTTCACAGCTGATTGACAAGCTGATAATAAGACAAGTGGCGACTGAGGAAGACAAAGACAAAGGAACAAAAATGACAAGAGAACAAATGCTGGAGAGAAAATAATGATATTAAAAAATAAAAAATAAATAAAAACTTTAGGATTTATTAAATACAGAAAGAGGAAATAAAAAATATGAGACATTTTATTAAAAATTAGAGTAAAAAGTAGGTTAAAAAAGATAAAAAAGACAAGAGAAACAGACTCAATTGATAAGAAGATAAAAAAAATATAGTAATAATAAAATAAAGCAGAATCAAATTTTAAGAGACACAAATTACAGTCGAGCTAGATATGAATGAAGTATCGGACAATTATAAATATGGACCTGATGATGCCTGATGGAAAAGTAATTATTTAAAGTTAATTAATCAAAATATAATGTAAATATATCAAATGGTTTATTTAATATGCCTTAAAAAAAAAAACAGCCAAAACTGTAAAAACTAAAGCACTGCATCACTAGTAATGATTTCATATAATAATAATAATTAAAGCTGCAAGCAACGATGAACGGGCCCTCGCCACCCCATGCATGTCAGTTACAGATATCATAGGGCTTCACTTTTTACTTTTTATTTTATTTTTTCCTCTCTCTCTCAATTTGTTGGTTAGTGGGTGGGTGGGTTGGGGAGGGGTTTGGAGTTAGTTTTCATGTATATCTTGAAAACTGCTGGAAATAAAACACTAATAATGGTAATATTAATAATAAATGTAAGTATCTAATGTAATTTCCAGGTGAACTACTCACCAGTTTATCGTCATGGAAACAAACAGCTGTTCTTTTTATTCCTCCCTATATTAACATCTGTATGATTTATAATTCTCAACCTTCATTTGAACTGCAAACAAACTTGGTTACGTCTCATTTATCGTGACTTTAATATCGATTCTGATGTCGTTTAATATCACTTAGCCGTTCCTGGGTGGGTGTAGAGTTTCCACAGCGCGTGACGGAGGACTCTGACTCACTTTAACGGACTCTAATGGACCCATGTGACCTCCGCACCAAGACTTTGAAAGACTTTAACACTCTTTGTACTCTCTGTTTTCCAAAAGGAGCACGCAGCTGTCACACTTTTAGTCATCGCAGGGCTTCTGCTCGTCACCTCCGTCAGTCACCGCCAGTCACTGTCAGTAACCGTGACAACACTTCTCCTTTACTTCACTCGCTCTCGTTTCTGTCCATTTCATGTGAGCTGAGAGCAGATTTCAGTAGTTTTCAGGGTTAAGGAGAGTTTAACCTTCATGTCGTCCTCCCTGGTCAAATTGACCCCGTCTGTTTTGACTGTTCCTTCTTTCCTCCCTCCCTCCCTCCCTTCCTTCCTTCCTTCCTTGACTCGAGGACATCAGGAGGGTTTAGTCGGTCCTGCCGTTCAGCTGCTGTGGTGCTTTGGTGGAAACAGGACATCAAATCTTCATGGCAGCGCTGGAAGCTTTTTAACCCTCCTGTTGTCCTCGAGTCAAAGAAGAAAGGGAGGGAGGGAGGAAGGAAGGAAGGAAAGGAGGGAGGAAGGAAGGAAGGAGGGAGGGACGAAGGAAGAAGGAGGGAAGGAAGGAGGGAGGAAGAAAGGAAAAGAGGGAGGGAGGAAACCTTCCTGTTGTTCTCGAGTCAAAGAGAGAAGGAGGTAAGGAACAAAGAAGGAAGGAAAGGAAGGAGGGAGGGAAGGAAGGAGGGAGGAAAGGAGGGAGGAAGGAAGGAAGAAGGAAGGAAGGAATGAAAGGAGGGAGGAAGGAGGGAGGGAAGAAAGAGAGAAGAAGGTAAGGAAGGAAAGGAGGGAGGGAGGAAGGAAGGAAAGAAGGAACAGTCAAAACAGACGGGGTCAGTTTGACCCGGGAGGACGACACAAGGGTTAAACTTCATCAATATATTCACCTTGTATATCCTAAAACTGCTCAGTACCTTCAAAATAAAAGCATTAACCAGCACTCAAATGAACTGAAATGATACTAATATTATAATCAAACTAATTCAGATATATTTCCTCACTAACAAAACAGCAACAATAAATAAATACATAAACATTTAATTATTAAATCTAACAAGAATAACAGGTAGCTTTTATTTTTGTAATAAAATCATCTATCAAGAGTGAATGTGGATGCTGTTGTGACTAGATCAGTTAGCTGAATATATACATTTTTATTTTTGGTTGTTTTAAATTCCTAGTGTAGTTTAATCTTTTTAGTTCAATTACCAAAGAAGTGAGAGTTCATGTGTCTATCTATCTTTTATTATATTATAATTATCAGCCCATATATATATTGATTTTGTTGTTTGGCATTGGCTCCAAAAATCCAATATGGTTCAGTCTGTAGTTATGAAAACATGAGGCGATATATCAGATTAATATTGCTGCTGCTGATCTGATTGGTGCGTGTTGCTTTCCCTAAGAGCTTTCTCTCTCACTCATAAATAAGTCAGAGCGTTGGAGCGTTGCAGGCTTTTAAAAATGATAAAAGTGTCTGAATGTAAAGAAGATGTAATTCAGAACTGGTTCCTGTCTTCTGCTGGATGAATAGAAAGATAGACCATCGCCTGTCTAGTTGGAAACTGCTCAATTTGTCTTGTAGGCGTCTCCGTTTTCACACTGTGAGACTCTGAGCCAGGATCCAGAAAAACAGGTTTCAGAGTCCTAACTAGTTTTTCCTGGTAAACACAGTAATTACACGTCTACATGCTTAAATAAGCTGCTGCTCGGGTCATGTTTGTATTAGCAGGGTTATACGCAGCCTTCTCTAAAGAAACACTGACACAAACTATGCTGCTTATTGCTCTGTCACTGTCTAATAATAGTAATGATAACAATGATGATGATGATGATAATGCTTCCTCAAATGTGGTAATTAAACACTTGACAATGGTATGTTGAATAATTATTGTATGAAATGAAACTACACTTTGAATTTAATCATTAGGAAGAACTGAATTAAAAGAAAAGTATCAAATATACAGGAAATGCTGCCTATATAACTTCTGTATATATCGGCACATATCGGACCATGTATACCCCAATACTGATATATCTGTGATAATAATAATAATAGTAATAAGCTTTATTTATTGGAGTACTTTTCAAAAATCCAAGTTACAAAGTGCTCCACAAGGAAAATAAACAGATCATAAAATAATGACATTTTAAAAGAGAGCAATAAATGAGAGTAAAATAAATAAATAAATAAAAGAGGATAGAAAAACTTTGAATAAAAAAAAATGTTATGTAGAAAAAAAGGCAAAAATAGACGAGCCATATTTAAAGGAGATAAAACTCAATTAAAATCTGATAAATAATCTGATAATAGAGATTGTAAATCTATAATAAAATCATAATGATGCTGATAATATTAATGTTGGCCTGAAGTCCAATGACCATAAAACTTCTACCCTTCATTGGCTGCCATGTCTGGATGCACATAATTGTCATTTTTTCACCTTTTTGAATTTTTTCTGCTTTTTAACTTCTTTATTTAAATGCTATTCATAACATGTTTAATTCAATCCTTTAAAACAGAAATGTGAGATTGAGTTGAGTCTTATAAACTTGATTTAGATCAGAAACGTTGACACTTTAATTACGATTCCCACAGACCAGCGACTTCCTGTAAACAATTGATTCTGACACATCTGCGTACTTCCTGTAGCTGAACGGTGGTCATTGACACGTTTTTATTTTTTAACAACTTATGAAAGCGTTGAACCTTCACACATGTGACCTGTGAAGTATTTTCAGTTATTTTTTTTACTGCGTGTACTTTGACCTTTCTACTACTGTTAAAGCAGAAAGCTACTCTACTCTGAGACGACAACGCTGCAGTCAGCACGCTTGTTTGTGGCTTTTGAAACTTGTCTCGCCCACCTGGAGCTCAGCACTGCAGAGGCAGGTTTCATTATCACTGTGGGTTTCTCTATTAGTGTGTATAAATGTTACGGTTTATTATAGGTTGTGTGAATTATAGGAACATGAACGGTTTTTGTAGTAAATGTGGAAATTAAGCAGACAATGACACACTAAAAAAAAAAAGATGAACTTACTGTTGAGCCAAAGCAGAGTTGTAATATCTTCTAATTATTGTCTAAAATGGACCAAAGTATATAGAACATTTGACGTTAATTAACCTGAAATGTCTGTTCTACTGTGTGGTATTTAAAGGATGAGTTCACAGTTTAAGTGTGTCTTAAGCCAACAACAAGGAGCCTAAATAAACAGTGGAACCAGTTTTTTCTTGCTGTAATCATTCCTCCTGTTCATACTGACCATTACAAGATCCCTTGTAAACAATGGAGGACAAAATCCAGTTTTAGGGTCATTGTTCGGTACGATTTTGGTACACTAGGGAAAGGTAGGTACACAAAGGAAAGGTAGAAAATAATATATTGGTCTTGTGTTTCAAATACATCTACCGTTACACCTCTAAACCACAGTGAAGCTAATATGAAGCTTCAACGTCCAAATGAGTCAAATCTTCATCTTCTATGTTTCAGCGTTACAGTGTTTTTAGTAGCAAAGTCTTTTTGTTACTATACTTCCACCACAGCTCAACAGGAAACACTAAGAGGGAATCTGATGCTAAAAAGACTGTAAATGTGTCAGATACCACTTGATATGACTAACTCACACTGATGAAGCTCAATAGAAGATGATCAGACTTTAAATGACTGTGTGGAAACACTGTGATACAGTCCTCCATCACTTCACATGAGTAACAACTTTATCATTTAAGTAAACCTAATCAGACTTAAAACAACAACATAAAACATAATTATGAGTCCCGTCTGTGAAGCATGAAATATATTCACAACTGATATACATTAGTTTGAAAGCCGTGTTGAATTGTCACGAAAAAAATGGAAATTTCGTGTCCTTGCTCACGAAACTGTGGATTAAATTTCGTGACTATTTCATGAACTACCATGAAACTGTTGGTGGATTTAGTAATCATTTCAGTAATCATTTTAACCCAAACTATCATCTCTCCCTCACATTAACCTAATAGTTTTTGTGCCTAAAACTAACCAGACAAAAAACATAATTATGAGTCCCGTCTGTGAAGCACGAAATATATTCCCCATTGAGATACATTAGTTTGAAAGTGTCACGGAAAAAATGGAAATTTCGTGTCCTTGCTCACGTAACTATGGCTTAAATTTCGTGACTATTTCATGAACTAATGTGAAACTGTTGGTGGATTTAGTAATCATTTCAGTAATCATTTTAACCCAAACTATCATCGCTCCCTCACATTAACCCAATAGTTTTTGTGCCTAAAACTAACCAGACAAAAAACATAATTATGAGTCCGGTTTGTGAGGCACGAAATATATTCCCTATTGAGATACATTAGTTTGAAAGTGTCACGGAAAAAATGGAAATTTCGTGTCCTTGCTCACGTAACTATGGATTAAATTACGTAACTATTTCATGAAGTACCGTGACACTGTTGGTGGATTTTGTCCTCCATCACTTTACAATGAAAGGACATTTTGAAGGAGATCTTTTAATAGTCAGTATGAACAGGAGGAATGATTCTGTGCTCATACACCTGACTCATGTCCCTTTTTTAAAATGTTTTTTAGGGACACATGTATGTAATAATTAGGTCAGAAAATGTTGGAAGGGTCTTCCTCCGTCGGGGTGCAGCTGTGTCATCAGAGCTTTAGCTGCCGGGGGTTTTAATAAAGGTCACCTCGGAGGCAGCACAAGACTGTAAACTAGTGCTGGTGCAGCTTTTTTCCTGGCTTATTATTATGAGACGGATTATTGTGTTATGGAGGTGAGCACGTTCTCTTCTATTAATGCTAACAGCTGCTTAATGCTGAGACTGATGTTACGGAGGCAGAATGATGATGAGTGTGTCTCGACTCCTTGGTTCAGAGACACTGACCCTGCTGCCCTACTGTGGGTGTTTTGTTTTTTTGGGTGCATTGCCCCTTTATTTTACCTTCCTCCCTCCCTGGATATGCTTCAATATGTTTTTTAGTTGTATAAGTCTTCAAATTATGACTCCAAATGAGATTTAAGAAAGTAACCCTGCTTCTATGAATTTGAGTCAGGTCTATCTATCAATCTATCTATCTATCTCCACATCTATACCTCTAGATATGGGTCAATGACATGATGCAACCCAATGTCAGTTGGTGTAACCGGTATTTCTTTCATAAAAATCTGATTATATACAGGAAAAATATATGTGAACTTAAATGTGGAATAAATATAATCCACTTTCAACAACACAACACTGTTATATAAACATTTTTACATAATTTGTCCAAACCTATTTAGAAAAAATGGTTGCTTTTAGGAGATGTCGTACTTTATATTGAGAAAATGCTTTAAATTTTAATGTAGAAATACCCCCAAAAATGTTCTTTTCATTTGATGTTTTAAAAATGAAGTCATTATTAGTATAAGTCCACTTAAATACACTGTAGCTGGATAAAATATTGAATATTTATCATTCTTTTGTGGTTACACCATTTGACATTTTCAGGAGCATTCAGTCTTACTTTTGGTAAAAAATGGTGTAAATGTCATTTAAATGATATAAAACCAATAAAAATACTAAATGTACATTTTAACAAACCTGATGCTGCTTTTAAAGATATTTTTTAATATATTTTTGAATTGCTCATCTTACCAATCTGTATTTGACACTAACCTGTATATTATAAGAGGACTCGTCACATCTCTGAGCTGGTATAACGATCTTGATGACAAAATAATTTGGATAAAGTCAAAGAAGGTCTGTTATATTGAACAGTGTGGGCTGGAAACAGAAGGATCAGTATCAGACAGGAAGGCACGTATTGGCTCATATTTATTAATTACTGAAAGAATTTTTATTTATTGGGCGTCCACTCGACTGCCTGGAATCAGATTATTTTACGCCACAAGGCACCCATGCATGAGGTCATCAGTGTAATCAGCTGTACATGTAATTAACAGACTGGAAAAATTGGGTCTAGTGTTTTACTTACTCTCCAAAAAAAACTGGTTCAAGTCTACAATAGCTGTGTTGGTGATGGAGTCATTTTAAGGTGGAACATGTGCTTGTGATTTATTATCAACAGACTGGAGCTGAGGTCGTGCTCCAGGTCGGATACAGTGTGTTAACTATCAGGAACAGGATGAAATGTCTGCTTTTATACTGGAGCTTTTCATGGTTAAGTGTTGAAGCTGTGATATGAGACAGTTTAGATCTGTTTTTCAAAGCTACAGTTATCACTTTATTAATATTTTTATGGTTGTTGGTCGGCTCAGGCTGCTCATGAAGTGTCTGATGATGGAGATTGTTGAGAAAAGGCTCAGAAATGTTCCTCTTATTACTGATACTTGACATATTTTGGGGGCAAATGGAGCCCAAACCTCATGACTTATTAGTAAATTGAAATATATTTAATTTCAGTCTCTAAATAATGGCGCAATTCAGGGACAAAAGGAGAACATCCACCTGGTTTTATTCAATAAGATGCAGCCTGATGTTTAATTATTACAACATAATTGGCTGAGGTGGAAAAGTTGGAGTATCGATAACAGAATAATCTCAAATCTGTCAACTACTCATGTTTAGTTTTGTGTGTATTTTATTTGCTTATCGTCTCTTTATCCTGTGCTATGTTGTATTTGTTATACGGCTGTTTGTGTTTTTAACTAGATTAGCATTCAGTATAAACATCAGACAGTGGTTTCAGTCTGATTGTGTATACTGTATCTGTTCCTCTTAAATAAACCGTAATAATAATAAATCAAACTTTATGAATAAATGATGACATACGTGAATCATGTGACTGTAACGCTTCTCAAATCAATACATGAAACTAGCAGAATCGTCATATTTCCATCGTTTCAATGCCGCTTTTTTAATTATATCATCTCGTTGCCTCCTCGTCTTCTTCTTCTGTAATGTTTTAATGGCACCGACTGGAGAAAAAAGCGCCACCTGCTGTTTTATCTCAGTCACTGCAGTTCTTAATATTCAACGTACCAAATGGAAACGGGCATTAGTTCAATATTTTGTGGAAAATTCGGTTAAAATTTGTGTGGAAACGTACAGATAATGAAAAAACCAACATAACGAACACGTGTGTGACTCTACATCCATGTAAAGCTGCAGATCATTTGTTAAAAATCAACAACAAACTAAAAACAGCCTGTATCTCATAAAATCTCATCATCATGGCGATGATCCCCCCCTAGATAATAAAACTTTATTTATATCTGAGTGTGCCGGCAGTCATCACGTCAGTCAAACTGTAATCTCACAGCAGGAGCTTCCTTTTGTTTGGTGCTCGGCTCTCTGGTCATCTGCTCCCGTTAGCTACGAGAGAAGAGCTGAGATGCTTCATTACAAACAAGCTGAGATATGTAGAGAGAGAAGAGATGCTGCTTGTTTCTAACGGAGAGACGAGCTGAGATGCTTCATTACAAACTGAGATATGTAGAGAGAAGAGATGCTGTTTGTTGCTAACGGAGAGAAGAGCTGAGATGCTGCTTGTTGCTAACGGAGAGAAGAGCTGAGATGCTGTTTGTTGCTAACGGAGAGAAGAGCTGAGATGCTGCTTGTTGCTAACGGAGAGAAGAGCTGAGATGCTTCATTACAACAAGCTGAGATAATTAGAGAGAAGAGATGCTGCTTGTTTCTAACGGAGAGAAGAGCTGAGATGCTTCATTACAAACAAGCTGAGATATGTAGAGAGAAGAGCTGAGATGCTTCATTACAACAAGCTGAGATATGTAGAGAGAAGAGCTGAGATGCTTCATTACAACAAGCTGAGATATGTAGAGAGAAGAGCTGAGATGCTTCATTACAAACAAGCTGAGATATGTAGAGAGAAGAGCTGAGATGCTTCATTACAACAAGCTGAGATATGTAGAGAGAAGGGATGCTACTTGTTGCTAACGGAGAGAAGAGCTGAGACGCTTCATTACAACAAGCTGAGATATGTAGAGAGAAGAGATGCTGCTTGTTTCTAACGGAGAGAAGAGCTGAGATGCTTCAAGCTGAGATATGTAGAGAGAAGAGATGAGAAGCTTCACTACAATCTGAAATAATTAGAGAGAAGAGATGCTGCTTGTTTCTAACGGAGAGAAGAGCTGAGATGCTTCACTACAACAAGCTGAGATATGTAGAGAGAAGAGATGCTGCTTGTTTAGGGTTTCAAATGTTGGTTTTTAAAGCTTCAAGCAGCTCAAACCTAGTGGTAGAAATCTAAAATGTGTATATAACAACCTGAATGGCTCAAATACAAACTCTGCAAAAGTAAGACTGAATGATCCTGCAAATGTCAAATGGTGTAACCACAAAAGAATCATATGATATTAAATATTTTATCACCTACAGTGTATTTAAGTGGACTTATACTAATAATGACTTAAATGTTTCCTGATCTCCATGGTTACCCAGATGAAATGTAATATTTAGAACAATAGTATTCCATTAGCTTTATTTAATATAAAAGTTATAATGTAAGATCATGCCACACTAGTTTATATGGTGTTTTATTGACTATTTACTGTTTTTATGGTTACACCACTTAGACTTTTTTGCCATAATCCTCTAATATATTCTCTCTAAATGGATTAAAAGCAGAAATTTGATGCTGAGTCCACAAAAAAAGAATGTGTGAAGTTATTCATACGTTTATTTTCACATTTTAACCCTTTAAATTTAAACTAAACCACATGGAGACAATAAAACCTCATTGACCCAGTCTGCTGTCTGCTTCCTTGAGTAAAAAGCCCCTCTTTATGTCCTTATTTGTACGTGAAGATGAACAGATTGTGATGGATGAAGGAAAGTGAAACAGTGAATGAAGTTATTACAGACCTCAGGCAACACAGAGCTTTGATGCACCTGTGTTGTTTTTCAGGCCGCAGCCGCCTGAACATGTTTACAGACGTCCTCTCATACTAACCTCACCAGACATTCACCCGTCTCTCACTAACCTCACCAGACATGCACGCACACACACACACACACACACACACACACACACACACACACACACACCTGTTCTTCTTATGTGGCCAGAAACGAGGCTGCTGCTGCTGCTTTTACTGTAACTATCACCAACGGTCTGAAGTGAAGTGGTGACTTACGACAAATAGTCCCCGAGTCAGCTGGTAATGATTCAGTAGGGGCGCACACACACACACACACGCACACACACACACATACACACACACACACACACACACACACAGAAAGGCCTCCCACTTTAAAAAGAGGAAGTGTTTACTTCCTAGGTTCTTGTTCCTGTAGCTGCGGCGGCTGCAAACTCTGCATCCACCGCTTCTTTCCAACTCTTCCACAAAACGCTTCCCCTGCTTACAGTCAGCAGCACCCATAGCAGCACCCATAGCTCTTAAAAACACACACACACACATACACACACATACACATAGGAGGGGTCATGTTCAAGTTTTTTGGTAGCAAGTAGCTCCAAATGTAGCAGAGAATTAGAGGATTATAGTTTTAAGTGTAGCTTGTAATGCCAGCGTAATAAAAGGTAACCTATAATAACATGGTGTTTTTGTCTCCAGAGAAAAGAGGAAGAAGGTAAACGCAGCTTTTATTAGAGTCAGCTCTGTTTACTGTTCATACACTTGACTTTTCAATCTATTATGAACACCTAGTTCAACCTAAAGCTGCCCTGTAAGATAATCCTTTCCTCTCATGAAGGTTATAATGTTCACTTTTGGGCTTTTTTTTTTTTTTTTTTTTTTTTGTTTTAGATGTGTGGTGTTGTTCTTTTTTTAAAAATGGAGGCTGCAGTTTGCTGAGCTCGACGTTTTTAATCTACATGAAAGCAGGATTTATGGGAACGCTTTAGTTTCACCTAATAAACCGGAACATGTGTCTGTTTATTTAAAAAAGGGACAGTTCACATTAATAAGAAGAATTTGTAGTTTATGCACATATGTTGCAAAATCACACTTAAAATATGGATGTTTGTGTGATTACATGCTGTTTCCTTCCTCTATTAATTACATTAAAACAACATAAACAGCAACTATATTTCTACATAAGTCACATAGAGTAATACAAACTTCAATATACTCATTATTTGACACTAATGAAGTTTATTACAATCACACATACAGTTTATAAGTTAGTATTATGACTTATATGATGCATTAAAGTGTATAAAGGACTATTCACTCTCATTATATTTACCTGTATAAAGAAAGAAACATCTGTCACATCTGTAAACTGAGTGACTGTGAATAAGCTCATCATGATAATATGTAGTTTTATTGTTTTATTGATTCTTTATCTACTCAGTTTTACATTTAAGAGCTGTACAGACACCTAACAAACACTTACTGTAGTCAGACTCTTTGAAAATAGGAATAAAATGCATCATTTTTTTCAATTTTTGTGCAGCTGTTACTCGTTTTTATACATGCTAAATTCTTCATAGTCTCTAAAATGTTCTCCTGGATCATAAAATAGTGATTGTAAATGTCTTTTAATCACACTGAAGGATTAATCAAACATTTATTAATGACTGATGGAGGAGTTTATGAATGTGAATTGGTGCAGAGACTAATTATAAGTCAGAATATGAGCAGTGTGTAAAGAGTTAAGAAGCTAGGACCAGCACAGTTTTTACTAAAATAGCTTAAAATATGATTCAGTTAATTGCAGCAGGTGTTTAAAAATATCCTTTTACTTCTATAGAGTCTAACACTTCAATAATATCTATAAAATTATCCCCAAAAATTGAGATAATTACCATCAGACTTCTTTCTGCTGTATTTAAAATGTAAAAGGAGGCTCTGGTTGCTCCTTCTGCTCTGTGTGTGTGTGTGTGTGTGTGTGTGTGTGTGTGTGTGTGTGTGTGTGTGTGTGTGTGTGTGTGTGTGTGTGTGTGTGTGTGTGTGTGTGTGTGTGTGTGTGTGTGTAGAGTACAGGTGAAGCCGGGCCACTTCCCTCTTGTGTATGTAGGATGCTGGTTGTAGTGGTAATGTCCCTGAGGAGGAAGAGGAGGGAGAAGGGAGGAAGAGGAGGAGGAGGAGGGAGGAGGGTGCTAATTGATTCATCCTCCCCTCTTTTTCTCATTAACACTCGTTCCCAGGGTAGCTTGTATCTCTCCAGGCTCCTCCGCTGCCTCCCGTGTGTTCCTCTTCCCTCCCTGCCGGTTTGACTCTGTTGGGAGGAGGTGAAGAGGAGGAGGAGGAGGAGGGAGGAAGAGAGGGGTGGACAGGTGGCAGGGAGAGTCCCAAACCGAGGTCGGGATCACACACGGGAGGAGTGGAGCAGACTTAGACATAGTCAGGGTCGTAAAAACTGCCCCATAATCTGTTTTTTACCCTTAATTTGAATTATAATTTTATATGATGATGGTCTGAAACATTCATGATGTCATCGCTGGTCAAATATCAGCTGTTTCTTTCCTCCTCCATCACATCAATCCCTCTAATTTCACCTCTTCTATCAACTCCATCACTATAATCCAGCTTTTAAAAGACACTTCAGACACTCTCATTTCACTAAAATCAGCTAAACTATGATGTCATACACCCCTGAAACTAAAGATAAGACTATATGATAACTCATTAATATGCACACTGACACCAAACCCTTACATACTGATCATATTTTCCTCATATAAAGTGTCTCTATACCTAAATGTTGAAGCACAGATGTGTTTAGAAAGCATCAATAATCAATAATCGGACTGATCAATAAATGTGATTAAAGCTTGATTCATGTCTCAGAGAGCAGAGAGACTAAACATCTCCTATCACACAATAATATCATGTCCTATTTTACCTCAGACATGAAAATATAACATAGACATAATGATGGAAATGTCTCTTTATGGTATTTTTTGGGTTTCTTTAGGCACTCCATCTCTACGTTACCATGGTAACTAGATGGCAGCTGTTACTCAAACTAACTGTAGGTGGTTTTTAGTCATTTTTATGTCTCTCTTTTTGGTAGTTTTGAGTCTCTTTAGTCTCTTCATCTCTACGTTACCATGGTAACTAGATGGCAGCTGTTACTCAAACTAACTGTAGGCTGATTTTAGTCATTTTTATGTCTCATTTTTAGGTTTCTTTAGTCAATTTGTGTCTCTTTTAGTCATGTTTGCATCTCTTTTTGGTAGTTAAATGTTTTTTTATTTCACCATTATCCTCCTACTTTTATTTTGAAAATGTCTAAATAAACCAATTCTTCTTTCTGTCTTCACTAGTTGTCAAATTTCAGAATAAAAGACATTTGAGGTGTTTTTACAGCTGTTAAATTTGACCTGTACAGTATATAAGGGGTTAAACTCACTATGGATCAGCTTCATGATATTTTATTGTGTTTTGTCTCTTTATAGGTGACGTTTCTTTTTTATTTCACCGTTATCCTCCTGCTTTTATTTTGAAAATGTCTACATAAACCAATTAACCCACATCTCTCCTTCTTCTTCTCTGCAGTATTCGCAGTGTGATGCAGAAGTACCTCGAGGAAAGAGACGAACTGACATTTGACAAAATCTTCAACCAGAAGATCGGTGAGTTTCATTTAGTTTGATTAAAAGTTGCAGACGCTCTCAGATGTTGTTTTCCGGTGTGTCTCATACTGCGAGGGTTCAGCGTTGACCTCTCCGGGAGGTGAAGTTGAGTCAGATCGTCTTTATTCTGCTTTTACAAACGTAGCAACCACAGTTTGTCTTAATCAGCTGATGTTTGACTTCACTTGTGCAATAATTCACACTGTTTACATGTTGTTGTTGAAACTGTGATGTGACTCATATACTGGTTATACTGGCTTTCTGAGGCTCTATACTGGTATTTATACTGTCTATACTGGTATCTGTACTATCTATACTATCTATACTGGTATTTATACTATCTATACTATCTATACTGGCTCTCTGAGGCTCTATACTGGTATTTATACTAGCTATACTATCTATACTGGTTTTCTGAGGCTCTATACTGGTATCTCTACTATCTATACTATCTATACTGGCTTTCTGAGGCTCTATACTGGTATTTATACTGTCTATACTGGTATCTGTACTATCTATACTATCTATACTGGCTTTCTGAGGCTCTATACTGGTATTTATACTACATATACTATCTATACTGGATTTCTGAGGCTCTATACTGGTATTTATACTATCTATACTGGTATTTATACTACGTATACTATCTATACTGGCTTTCTAAGGCTCTATACTGGTATCTATACTATCTATACTGGTATCTATACTGGTATTTATAATACTGGTGTCTACAGTATACTATCTGTACTGGTATTTATACGATCTATACTGGTGTCTAGACTGGTGTCTATACTATCTATACTGGTATTTATACTATCTATACTGGTATTTATACTATCTATACTGGTATTTATACTATCTATACTGGTATTTATACTGTCTATACTGGCATCCATACTATCTATACTGTCTATACTGGTATCTATACTGGCTTTCTGAGGCTTTATACTGGTATCTGTACTACATTGGTATTTATACTATCTATACTGGTATCTATACTATCTATACTGGTATCCATATTATCTATACTGGTATCTGTACTATCTATACTATCTATACTGGTATCTATACTATCTATACTGGTATCCATATTATCTATACTGGTATCTGTACTATCTATACTATCTATACTGGTATTTATACTATCTATATTATCTATACTGGCTTTCTGAGGCTTTATACTGGTATCTATACTATCTATACTGGTGTCTATAGTATCTATACTGGTGTCTATACTATCTATACTGGTATCTATACTATCCATACTGGTATCTATAGTATCTATACTGGAGGGTTTGAGTCTTTCCTATAAACAGTTTTTCTTGTAAAGCACGGTGATGAAGGTATTTCCAGTTGAAACTCTGACACATGATGTCAGGAGTCAGTTTCTAGATGAACTTCTTGTTTCTGATCAGCTGACACATAAACTTCATCCATCTGCTGATCGATCGGCCAATGGGATGCTTTTATAGTTTTTATTGTCAGTGTGCTGAGACGGCTGACTCACATGTTGGATGTTGTTTTCTTTAATGAATGGCTGTAATTATACACATATATCACAGAGATGTTATTAGGAGTGGAACAAGAGTAACAAACACACACACATACTCTAAAGCCACGGTTCAAATATTCATCCATATAGACAAAGTTTATCTTCGTCAGGTTAAAACCGTCATTTTCATTTAATGAGGATCCAATTTTCAGGGTTTCCTTAAGTTCCTTCTAAAGTCTGAAAAGTTTAAAAGCCAATAATCTGAATTTTAGGCCTTTTAAAATGTTTAAAATAGGAAATTGACAGGCTTTAAAAACTGGATGAATTTAACCCTCCTGTTGTCCTCAAGTCAAGGAAGGAAGGAAGGGAGTGAGGAAGGAAGGAAGAAGGAAAGGAGGAAGGAAAGGAGGGAGGAAGGAAGGAAGGAGGGAGGAAGGAAGAAAGAACGAAAGGAGGGAGGAAAGGAGGAAAGGAAAGAAAGAAGGAAATGAGGGAGGAGGGAAGGTAGGAAGAAGGAAGGAAAGGAGGGAGGAAGGAATGAAGAAGGAAAGGAGGGAGGAAAGGAAAGAAGGAAGGAAAGGAGGGAGGAAGGAAAGAAAGAGGGAGGAAGGGAGGAAAGGAAAGGAAAGAGAAGGAAAGGAGGGAAGGTAGGAAGAAGGGAGGAAAGAAAGAGAGAAGGAGGGAGCGAGGAAAGAAGGAAGGGAGGAAGGAATAAGGAAGGAAAGGAGGGAGGAAGGAAGGAAGAATGAAGGGAAGGAGGGAGGAAGGAAGGTAGGAAAGAAAGAGAGAAGGAAGGAGGGAGGAAAGAAGGAAGGGAGGAAGGAATAAGGAAGGAAAGGATGGAGGAAGGAAGGAAGAATGAAGGAAAGGAGGGAGGTAGGAAAGAAGGACAGGAAAGAAAGAGAGAAGGAAGGAGGGAGGAAAGAAGGAAGGAAGGAAGGGGAGGATGACACAAGGATTAATAAAGTTGCATTAACGTCAATCTTAGAATTAAAGTTTCAGTTTCATCTGAAATGTTAAATAAGTCTCAGTACAACGAGACCTGACTGGAGAACAGTTCATTTACTGCTTAGTTTAAAATGACGGATTTAAAGTCCACTGGTGAAACTTTGAGCGCAAACATGAAGCCGCTGTTAAACAATGCAATCAATCAATCTATCAGAGTTTATTTATTTAGCAGCAGCAGCAGCAGCTCCTTCAGGTTAATCTAGTTCACAGTGCTTCATCACAGCTGACTGAACAACACATGACGACATCAAGACAAGAGAGATATGAGACCGATACACGCCATGGTGGAAATGTCTCTTTTTATGGTAGTTTTGAGTCTCTTTCGTCACTCTAAGTTACCATGGTAACTAGATGCCAGACGTAAAAAAAAGAAAGATACACGCCATGATGGAAATGTCTCTTCTTTTGGTAGTTTTGAGTCTCTTTCGTCACTCTAAGTTACCATGGTAACTAGATGCCAGACGTAAAAAAAAGAAAGATACACGCCATGATGGAAATGTCTCTTCTTTTGGTGGTTTTGAGTCTCTTTAGTCACTCTAAGTTACCATGGTAACTAGATGGCAGATGTAAAAAAAAAAAGAGCCATTTGAGACTGATACACGCGAGACAAATTTCAGAATAAAAGACATTTGAGGTGTTTTTACAGCTTACACAGCTTTTTTTGGTAGTTTCGAGTCTCTTTCGTCACTCTAAGTTACTTTTGATTTACCATTATCCTCCTCCTACTTTTATTTTGAAAATGTCTAAATAAACCAATTATTCTTCTTTCTTTCTTCACTTGTCGTCAAATTTCAGAATAAAAGACATTTGAGGTGTTTTTACAGCTTACACAGCTTTTTTTGGTAGTTTCGAGTCTCTTTCGTCACTCTAAGTTACCATGGTAACTAGATGGCACATGTAAAAAAAAAAAGAAAAATTTGAGACTGATACACGCCATGATGGAAATGTCTCTTTTTTTGGTAGTTTTGAGTCTCTTTCGTCACTCTAAGTTACCATGGTAACTAGATGGCAGATGTAATAAAAAAGAAAGATTAGAGACCGACACACGCCATGATGGAAATGTCTCTTTTTTTGGTAGTTTTGAGTCTCTTTTGTCACTAAGTTACCATGGTAACTAGATGGCAGATGTAAAAAAAAAGAGCCATTTGAGACTGATACACGCGAGACAAATTTCAGAATAAAAGACATTTGAGGTGGTAGTTTTGAGTCTCTTTCGTCACTCTAAGTTACCATGGTAACTAGATGGCAGATGTAAAAAAAATAAAGATTTGAGACTGATACACGTGAGACAAATTAAGATAATAAAAAATGAACTTTATAATAAAAATCTAAACTTAAATAAAGTAAAATTTAAAAAAATAAGAGAGAATAAGAGGAAAAGCTTATTAAAAGTTAAAGTTTAATAAAAGCTAGGTAAAAAAAACAACTGATTAACCCTTGTGTCGTCCTCCCGGGTCAAATTGACCCCGTCTTCTTTCCTTCCTTCCTTCCTTTCATCTGTACTTCCTCCACCCCCCTTTCCCCCTTTCTTCCCTCCTTCCTCAGTCTCTCCTCTCTTTCTTTCCTCTGTCCTTCTTTCCTACCTACCTTCCTCCCTTCCTTCTTTCCTCTGTCCTTCCTTCCTTCTTTCCTCTGTCCTTCCTTCCTTCTTTTCTCCCTCCCTCCCTCACTCCCTCTCTCCCTTCCTTCTCCCTCCCTCCCTCCCTCCTTTCCTTCCTTCCTTCCTTCCTTTCATTCCTTCTTCCTTCCTCCCTCCCTCACTCCCTCTCTCCCTTCCTTCTCCCTCCCTCCCTCCTTTCCTTCCTTCCTTCCCTCCTTTCATTCCTTCTTCATTCCTCCCTCCCTCCCTCCTTTCCTTCCTTCCTTCCCTCCTTTCATTCCTTCTTCATTCCTCCCTCCCTCCCACCCTCCCTCCTTTCCTTCCTTCCTTCCCTCCCTCCTTTCAGTCCTTCTTCATTCCTCCCTCCCTCCCTCCCACCCTCCCACCCTCCCACCCTCCCACCCTCCCTCCTTTCCTTCCTTCCTTCCCTCCTTTCATTCCTTCTTCATTCCTCCCTCCCTCCCTCCTTTCCTTCCTTCCTTCCCTCTTTTCATTCCTCCCTCCCTCCCTCCCTCCCTCCCTCCCTTGACTCAAGGACAACAGGAGGGTTAAAAAGACAAAAGAAACATCGGATTGGACACTGACTTGGTAAATCCTCCTCCAGACATCATCGACTGGCTGGATCTCAGTACAGAAGTTAAAGTCATAAAGTGATAAAGTTGTAATAACGTGCAGGAACCTCTGTCACTGTAAATGTTTAATGACGGTTAATGTTGACGCATTTTATTTCATTCATATTTTTATGACTCTTACTCGACCGGTGCTACTGTTACCCTCCGCTTTAACATTTAATATTTATCTGTTATCTCCTCCCTGAGACAAAGTGTTTGCTGTTAGATAAGCTCTCTCCTTCCTTCCTTCCTTCCTTCCTTCCTTCCTTCCTTCCTTCCCTCGTTCCTTATCTCCTCTCTGAGACAAAGTGTTTGCTGTTAGATAAGCTCTCTCTCTTTTTACTCTTCACTTTATAGCTGCTTCCTTCCTTACTCCCTCCTTTCTCCCTCCTTTCTCCCTCCCTCCCTTCCTTCCTTCCTTCCCTCGTTCCTTTCTCCCTCCCTTCCTTTCTCCCTTCCTTCCCTTCCTTCCTTCCTTCCCTCGTTCCTTTCTCCCTTCCTTCCCTTGTTCCTTTCTCCCTCCCTCCCTTCCTTTCTCCCTCCCTTCCTTCCTTCATCCCTCCCTTCTCCTCCCTCCCTTCCTTCCTTCCTTCCTTCGGTCCTTTCTCCCTCCCTTCCTTTCTCCCTCCCTTCCTTCCTTCCCTCGTTCCTTTCTCCCTCCCTTCCTTTCTCCCTTCCTTCCCTTGTTCCTTTCTCCCTCCCTTCCTTCCTTCCGTCCTTCCTTTCTCCCTCCCTTCCTTCCTTCCTTCCTTCCTTCCGTCCTTCCTTTCTCCCTCCCTTCCTTCCTTCCTCCCTCCCTCTCCCCTTTCCCTCCTTCCTTCCTTCCTTCCTTCCCTCGTTCCTTTCTCCCTCCCTTCCTTTCTCCCTTCCTTCCCTCGTTCCTTTCTCCCTCCCTTCCTTTCTCCCTCCCTTCCTTCCTTCCCTCGTTCCTTTCTCCCTCCCTTCCTTCCTTCCTTCCTCCCTCCCTTCTCCTCCCTCCCTTCCTTCCTTCCTTCCCTCGGACATTTAATATTTATCTGTTATCTCCTCTCTGAGACAAAGTGTTTGCTGTTAGATAAGTTCTCTCCTTCCTTCCTTCCTTCCTTCCTTCCTTCCTTCCTTCCTTCCTTCCTTCCCTCGGACATTTAATATTTATCTGTTATCTCCTCTCTGAGACAAAGTGTTTGCTGTTAGATAAGTTCTCTCCTTCCTTCCTTCCTTCCTTCCTTCCTTCCTTCCTTCCTTCCTTCCTTCCCTCGGACATTTAATATTTATCTCCTCTCTGAGACAAAGTGTTTGCTGTTAGATAAGCTCTCTCTCTTTTTACTCTTCACTTTATATCCACTAATCATTTTATAGCTGCTTCCACTTCAGCTCCAGCTTGATAAAATAAGAATATTTCACTAAAACAATCTGAAGCCAACAAACCCTTTTTTTTTTTTTTTTCCATTTTTCATTTTTCATTTTCATGTCGGATGTTTTTCTCTCCTCATGCTGCTCTCATACTTCAGCTTCTCACTTTTGCCAGTTTTAATGACAAACACTGCCAATCGGATTATATCAGATAGACGTTTGTCAAAAGGCCAAAATGGAGGAATTCCAGGCCAAAGGTCGATTGTGACGCTGTGTGTGTGTGTGTGTGTGTGTGTGTGAGAAAAATGAAAAGTCAGTGTGAGCGAGCTTTTGTATGTCAACAAAAAAAGCAGCAGCAGAGAGAGAGAGAGAGAGAGAGAGAGACGAGTCGTTTCTAGTCAGACGTATCGAGCTGAGTCATGTTCGGTTCAGCTGCTGGAATCTCCCAGTTTAACTTTTATTTGTGTGATACTGAGAGTCACATCTCTGATTCACATCCACACGCTTTTTAAAAAGATACGACAGATCTGGAAAAGGCAATAAATCACAGCTGTCTCTACCTTTTTTTGAGTTTCAGGTATTTTCTTTTACTTTTGTTAGAAGTTGAATCTGAATGGAGAGAAATACAAAAAAAACCCACCTTTTATTATGTTGAACAGCTTTTATTCAACTTTTATTTATTTAGCTGATCAGTTTTAACCTTAAATGTCTTCATTGGGGTTCAAAGAGTGAAAAAACACCAATGACACATTAAATTAATTTAACTTAGTGGTGGACGTCAACCAACCTGATCAGTGAGTGAATGAACTATGGCTGTGTGTGACATGAGGCTGGGTATCGTTTAAAGGTGGGAATCACCACCACGATACGATATTATCACGATACTTGTGTCACAATCACAGACGGTATAAAAGAAATGGACGTAACATCCGTGACGTCACCCATTGGTTTGTGGACTGCTGCTCGGAAGCCAATAGTTTCTAATCTAGGCAGCGCCATCTTGAAAATTTCAGGTGCATGCTGGGAAAAATAAAAACACGGATTCTACTTATATGGGCATGAGGCGGAGCCATGGGCGGAGCCATGGGCGGAGCGGGGAGGTTGCTATGGTTACGAGAGCTGGATCTCGAGGACATTGGTCAATCAACCTGTCAATCAGGACGTAGCCACGCCCTAATGCATACCCTGCTTTATCGTCACATATAAAATCAGGGAGGCCAAAATGTCCCAAATGAACATCATACTGCATTGAAGAAGGCTTTAAACTAGCGATTGAGACCATAAACACATTTTGAAAACGTTTACTGAGGTTAGAAATCAAGTGAGAAGTTGGTGAATTCTCCATTGACTATAGAGACGGTCGCCCCCTGGTGGCCTTTGGGTGTAAAAAGGATCGATTGCAGGTATCGTTTGACGGGAGAAGTTTAGATCTTGGTATCGATTTATTTTGGTCAATACTTTAAAAGGTATTGAGTACTGTTATCCAGCACTAGTCTTTAATCACTCTCTTATTCAATGGTTCAATCTATGGAGCGAGCAGCAAATCAAATAACTCTTCGTCGTTATTTTGTGTCGTCACCATCAGCTGTGGAGTCATGTGACTGTACAGTTTTCACATCTTTATAAATGTAGAGCTTTGCATTGTTGGATTGTTATTAACAAAAAAAAAGTAGTGAACATGCCCTGGACTAAATTTGAAGGTAAAATATAGTGAAGATATTTATCTGAATTTTAGGCCTTTTTTAAAATGTTTAAAATAGGAAATTGACAGGCCATAAAAAATGGATGAATAAATTAACCCTCCTCTTGTCCTCGAGTCAAGGAAGGAAGGAAGGAAGGCAGGAAGGGAGGGAGAAAGGAAGGAAGGAAGGAAGGCAGGAAGAAGGAAGGGAGGAAGGAAGGAAAGGAGGGAGGAAAGGAGGAAGGAAGGAAATGAGGGAGGAAGGAAGAAGGAAGGAAAGGAGGGAGGAAGGAAGAAGGGAGGAGAGGAGGAAGGAAGGAAATGAGGGAAGAAGGAAGGAAAGGAGGGAGGAAGGAAGAAGGAAGGAAAGGAGGGAGGAAGGAGGGAGGAAAGAAGGAAGGAGAGGAAAGGAGGAAGGAAGGAGGGAGGAAAGAAGAGGAAGGAGAGGAGGGAGGAAAGGAGGGAGGAAAGGAGGAAGGAAGGAGGGAGGAAAGAAGGAAGGAAGGGAGGAAAGGAGGAAGGAAGGAAAGGAGGGAGGAAGGAAGAAGGAAGGAAAGGAGGGAGGAAGGAAGGAAGGAAGGAAAGGAGGGAGGAAGGAAGGAAGGAAAGGAGGAGAGGAAGGAAGATGGAAGGAAAGGAGGGAGGAAGGAAGAAGGAAGGAAAGGAGGGGAGGAAGGGAAGAAGGGAGGAAAGGAGGAAGGAAGGAAGGGAGGAAAGGAGGGAGGAAGGAAGGAAGGAAGGGAGGAAAGAAGGAAGGAAGGAAGGGAGGAAG